>NC_047168.1:13358337-13605837 GCF_009819705.1 Hippoglossus hippoglossus
GCATACATCTTATAAACATGGCTGCAAGTATTCAATTGCAACATATTTGATCAGTTAATACACACTTTATGTAATCAGATGGATTTAATTCAATATATAACATATTACTACTCACAGTGTGTGTGTGTCTGTATTAAACCTGTAATTTGTAACTTCGACCACTAGGGGTCTCCCAATCAAAACAACAACAAAAGATTGATGAGGTCCTGAAGCTGTGTGGGATCATGGGAGTTGTTGTTTTCACCACTATTGTCAATGAGGGTATGATGCAATTGTGATAAACATTTCGGATAATGTCAGAACACAAACTAGTCAACAAACTAGTAAAAATATGGGTAGTGGGTTTTAGGCTTTTTAATAAAGAATTGTTAAATATTATATATTAATGTGTACGTGATCGTACCGGTCCTTTCCGCTTGCTCGGCCCGGCCCAGGTGCAGCTTCAACCGTCTCAGCTTCTCTCGCTGTTCCTCCAGCGGAGCCTTAGGCTGGAGAGCAGAGCCCGGTTCAGCCGCCCTGCGATGCTGGTCCGACCGCAGCAGAGAGAAGAGCTCAGAGAACGACCTGAGAGAGAGAGAGAGAGAGAGAGAGAGAGAGGAGAGAGCTGCAGCGGAGACAACAACAATTCTCCTCTAGTCCTGATTACCACAACATTCTTTATCTGTGCCTTTATCAACAATGAAACTCCCCCTTGAGTCTAAGTGTGGGTGGATTTACCTGTGGTGACCTTCTTGGAGCATCTGCACACAGATGTTCTGCTTCAGACTGTTTCTGAACCTGGAGACGTTCCAACGTGACGCAGACGAGAACAAAATATCACAGCATCACAGTCAAACATCAATGAAGTGACACTACAACTTCAACTGAACTCACTGTGAAATTTCTTCTTTGGACGCGACTTGAGCCGATTCATCCGATACCGACTCCTTCATCCTGCTGACCACACACACACACACACACACACACACACACACACACACACACACACACACACACACACACACACACACACACACACCAGACTTTGAGTAATAAATGTCGGTGCATGTTATTTCCTGGTAAACACATAAACACACCTGGGCCGAGCACTTCAACAGCGTTCATCTTCACCTGTCAATCAAACTAATGGAGACAGACACCCAGCAGACACACAACCTGTGTATCTGACGACAATTACAATTTTCTTTCCTTTTGTATTTAACTTTAACAACCATGAAGGCAGCATTTTACAAAACCTCACAACCTTTCATTTGTTGTTAAATTTGCAGGTTGTGTTTCTTTGTTATTTTTCTGATTAATATAGTTTTGTTACTACTGCAATCAAATAAGAATCAAGGAATCATTGTAAAGGCCTAGCTAAATATGGCTAAAGCCTAGCTAACACCTAGCTAAAGCCAAGCTAACACCTATAGCTAACACCTAGCTAAAGTTAGCAAACGTTTCTATAACTCACCTTATTAAAAATTCACAGTTTCTTTGTCGCTTTAGTAAAAACAGTTTAAACGCGTGTGTTTTCCTTTACGTTCAGTTTAAAGTCGTAAACAAACAACAACAGAAACCGCAGCTGAAAGCAAAACTTCCGGTGTCCGACAGGCTTCACCGTCACCATGGCAACAGTGCACGGGCCGCATTCCAGCACTGAGCGCAGATGAACTGGTTCCTGGTTCCTGGTTCCTGGTTCCATTCAGAAACAACTCGACCTAGTTTCTCCTCCTTTAGCTGAGATACAAACACCATCAAACCTTTTAGAGTCTACACTTTGTTAAGTTATTAATAAATGTATAGTTATTCTACCATTTGTCAAGGGGCTATGAATTTATTATTCCCTTTATGCCCACATGTGCTGTATGCAACCAGTCCTCGCTTTCATTGTTATTTTATAGTAGTTTTATGTTGAATATTCAGCATTTGAACATTGTTCATATTTCATTTTTCAGTTCACATCTTTAAAAAAAACATTTGTCTCTATTTTTACACCACGAATGGGTCTAAATGTTAAGAACAACCTGAAAATCAATTCTAAAATGGAGCCTTGTGAGGAGAATAGATATTTAAATCGTACTCGGGTAAAAGAAAATGATTCACAAACACAATAATCAAGCATCTGCAGGAGAAATAAGATTTCCTGCCGGTGTAACACACACGTTTCTCTTCAGATGTTGGAGGAAATCTTTTCCATCTCACCACAGCAGTGACGGAAACTTTGTGGTGATGGAATCAAAGAGTTTCTCGTAAAGTTCCATGTTGGTGGTGGAGATCTGCAGCAGCTGTTTCCTGTCTGAGAATCTGCTTCTGGTTTGACTCGTTTGTTCTTCAGCTTCATTTGTTCATTAACCAGCGTCGCTCGTGAAAAGCGAGAAGTGAACCGTGTCTTATTTTTCTTACACTTGTGGCGACGAATAACATAAAGTGATACTTTAAAGTATTTAACAAGTATTTACGCTTACAACATTTATCTTTTTCCTCTGTGTAATTAAGTCAGGAAACAGTCAAATAAATTCCCTTATTCCCTTTTTCTTTGTCTCTGTTGCTTCTTCAAACGTTCTCATTTCGCACCAGATCCAATGTGACAGTAACACGCACTGATACTAAAGAAGCTAAAGTCATTTAAACATTATTTTATTGCATCTGTTTGAAATTGTATTAAATTTTACATTTTTGTTAATATTTTTAATAATGTTTTTATCCCCTTTTATTGACTCTTTTCTTCTATTTATTATAAATATTTTTAAAAGTATTTATTTTTATTAAATCTTTCCAAATCTATTCTATGATATTTTATTGTCAGCATTTGTATTTGTTTGGTCTTATTCTGGGCTCGTCTGTTGATTGATTTCCCACATTTAGATTTTTTTCCCACGGCGTTGGAGGAAAACTCAAACAAGTAAAAGTAAGATGCTGCATGTTTCAAGTCACGTAGAGCCTTCATTTGTTTATCTCTGCGTTTAGAGTCACTAACAACAACACACACACACACACACACACACACACACACACAATAGAATATCTGCAGTGAAAATCAGTCACTCAAACAGACGTGACGTCAGCCTGACAGAAGGTCAGAGGTCACTGCAGCCTCACAGCAACACACAGATACAGATGTGTAAACAGATGTGTAAACACAACACGGACACGTCCCACTCAGGAAGAACAGGCTGCGTGTCGCTGACAGTTGTTTAAACCTCGATCACGTATCCTGAAGACGAGTCTGACTCCGACATTCAGACCCACATTTCATTTAAACTCTCCCATTTAACTGGATTCCCATCTGAAGCCAGAGAAAAGCCACACAGACACTAAGAGTGTGGCACCTTTCTTACATGAAATAAAAACAAATACTTCCCTGTGACGTCTGAGAAACTCCTCGCAACAGATTTAATTCCTCGTTGTTTCAATCAGAAACAAGTAACAGTAAAAAGGCTTCAGACTCAAACGTGAAACTCTCGGAGTAATAAACTGAGTCTGGCTTCACTTTGTGTTCAAACACTCCAGTGAAGTGAATTTGTCATTCAGACGCAGGAACTAATTTTATTGTTTGACTGTTTCCACAACATCGTTTCATCAGGGAAGTCTAAAAGGGAAAATTGGTTTAAAACACGTCTTGGTCTCAATTACTGTGTGTGTGTGTGTGTGTGTGTGTGTGTGTGTGTGTGTGTGTGTGTGTGTGTGTGTGTGTGTGTGTGTGTGTGTGTGTGTGTGTGTGTTAACGTCACCTCATGTGTTTATGAGTTGTTCCACTATAACAGATTGAAAGAGGAGACGAGTCGTAAACTGTGGAATCATTTTCTTCAAACAACGTCTGCGTCATTTTCAAAATCTCCACTAGATGTTTTTTAATTTTGTCAAGTTTACTTTTCTATGGAAGCCCATTTTTTATTATCTCATCTCCAAATCTTAACTTTTTATTTTAATTTTATATCTTATCACTGTGATTTCTACCTCATAATTTTGACCTTTTATAATTTAGATTTAGCATTGAGTCAGTTTGAGGGTTTTTACTCCCTCACTGGTGAAAATTGTCTCCACACTCATCAGTCTTTATTATCTTTAGTTAATATTCAATGTATTTAAATTTAAAAGGTTCTTCTCATTCTCTTCGTCTTCTCTCTTGTGTGTACAGATATTTAGAAACTTTCTTTTTTTAAAGTGCAACATGAATAGATTTATGATATGTAATTTCATCGTAAACTTATACTTATATTATTATTATCATTGGAAGGAGGAGGACAGAGGAGAAGAGGAGACGAGGGGGCAGGAGAGGAGGTGAAGGGGAGACACTATCAGGGGGAGGAAAGAGGAGAGGAGGGGGCGATCAGAGAGAGAGAGAGAGAAAGTTAAAACTCAGCTCCGTCACTTCGACCTCTTTAGTTTTGTCTCAGCCGGACTCACTCCTCTCTTCTTCTGTTCTTCTTGTTTACACTGAAGAAAAATGATTTTTATTTAACTACAAGTTCCAGAAGGAGACAGAGAAACATCAACAGGTGAGAGTCATCAATTATAATATGTACATTTCTATTATTTTATTTAATTTTGAAAGGTTTTATTCATTAATTGTAGTTTTACAATGAGCACAACGTCAATGTCATTTGTTATGATCTTATTCAAGTGAAGTTAATCAGAACATGCTGTTTGTCTAGATCTGGATAATATGAGAATATTGGTGTCCATGGAAACGTAGTCATTGTTGTGTTTAGAGCTTGTTTTCACTGCTCCACAGTTAATAGATGTTAAACTGTTTCTCCTGAGATTTATTTTATAAATCTGTGAAGTGGAGCCTCCAAACCAACCACCTGTTTTCTTTATGTCTCAGATTCCAGAATCATCCAACTTCATCTGAGAACCACCAACAACTTTTCGAACTTCTAGATTTTACTCTGTCCTGGGCTTCTAGAAAAGGCTCTGGACTCGGAGAAGGCTCAGTCATAGAATCTGTAGAACACTTCAGTCTCTAGAAAGTGGTTCAGGAGTCGCAGCAGGATCCAGGATGTGTTCAGGTGCATCAGATCAGGGTTCTGGAATGGGACCCAGATTCAGTTCCAGATCTACATCCAAGCCCTGGGTGTTTATCGCACAGCTGATTGTCTGGTGCTTGGTGTTCGCTCCTCCAGTCGGTTGCCACAGTAACTTCTCATCTCTATCAGATGTGATGAGGTCGGGCCTGTCTGATTTCCACAGCACCGACTCACCCCTGCGACCCGGAGCAGAGAATCAGATCCAGACCCCAGAGCGAGACCCACGTCTGGTGCAAGAGACCGTGAACAAGCCTCTGGTATCTCTGGACTCCCACAAGCTGAAGCACTCGAGCAAGTTGAGACACAAGCACGACAGAAATCCTCACCTGCCGTCCACCAACTCCTCCGTCGCCGCTCGAGAGCTCCCAGCGTCGCCCCCTAGATGTATCCATGTGACGTCAATAAACGTGGCCTTCAAGTACATCAACACGGTGATTTCCTGCGTGATCTTTGCTGTGGGGATCATTGGAAACGCCACCCTGCTGAGGATCATCTGCCAAAACAAAAGCATGAGGAACGGACCCAACGCTCTCATCGCCAGCCTGGCCCTGGGAGACCTGATCTACATCGCCATCGACATCCCCATCAACATCTACAAGGTTTAGTGTGTTGTTTGTTCTCATGACACGGGGCAGCTTCTCACAACTTGGTTTAGCAGATATTAAATAATCAACATTTCTACGCTGAAAACATTTATAAAGTTCATTTGAAGAGTAAATTTGAGTAATGAAAACGTGATTGATAAGAAGCTTGTTGCATTCAGCTTCCTGTGTTATCAGTGTGTGTGTTGTGTGTCTCAGTCAGGAAGCCGAGTGTCACACTGACACGGAACGGAAATAGATGAGATAACGCTCTGCACACACTCTGAAACTGTGATAATCCGTTAAAGCCTTGTGTGTGTGTGTGTGTGTGTGTGTGTGTGTGTGTGTGTGTGCAGCTCCTGGTGATGCGGTGGCCTTTTGCCGACAGTGTGTTCGGCCTCTTCCTCTGCAAACTGCTCCCCTTCCTGCAGAAAGCTTCGGTCGGCATCACCGTCCTCAACCTGTGTGCGCTAAGTGTGGACAGGTAACGTACACACCAACGTCTGCCGTCCCCCCCCCCCGCCCCCTATCTTTATTAAAGAGTGTGTTTTTTCAGTTTGAGAGCAGGATTTATTGATCTCACCTTCAGATTTTGTAAAGCTTTCACTCTAAACTCTGCTCTTGCACTCAAACAGCTGGTGCTTACACTCAGATTCTCCAGCTTCAGCTCTTCTCTCCTTCTCTTCTCATAAAGACTGAAATCAGATATAATCATTAGTACTAATAACAACAATTATACGTCTGCATGGCTGAAAGAACGATCAATGGTTTGAAAGGTTCCGGTTGTTGTCCCCAGGTATCGTGCGGTGGTGTCCTGGTCGCGGGTACAGGGCACAGGTGTTCCCATGGTAACAGCGGTGGAGATAGTGGCGATCTGGGTGCTGTCCCTCGTGCTCGCCGTGCCGGAGGCGGTCGGCTTCAACATGGTCAACTTCGACTACAACAACGTCACCATTACGACCTGCATGCTGGAACCCAGGACGCCTTTTCTGGCTGTGAGTGCGTGTGTGTTTGTGCATGTTTGTTTGTGCATGTGTGTTTGTGCACGTGTGTTTGTGCATGTTTGTTTGTGCATGTGTTTGCCAGCGACAGTAATGATCTGCACTCTTAAAAACAGGTTTGTCAGAAGTAAGAGTTTAAGATATATTTTTTGGGAGTTTAGATGTAAAATGGAATTTCCAGGCCTGAAAATTCAATAACAATATCAACTTGTTGACTCTCAGTTATATAATATAATATTTCATGGGTGAAGAATAAAACCGGCTAGAGGGTTTGATCCTGGTTGGTTCAGGGCGAGGTCTCTTTAGTTCACACAGTTTATAACATAATTTCCTGTTTACGACTGAAGTCAACAAACTGCGTCCAGGCCCTGGAAACTGAGCCCGGGTCAGCTGACCTGCCATCAGGCTTTATTCATTAGAACTGGACCTTTCAAAACATTTTGACCACACCCACTTGAGTCTGAGGAGACTTTTCTCTCCACAGACTCAAAGTGGGAACTGTCGGTTTCTCTGTGATGTTAAGGTCTCGACATGAATATGTAGAGTAAAGAATGTGAGACCTGACCCTATCTTGATTCTGAGTTGTGTTACCTCCTCCATGTTGTTAAAGTGTGTATTTCTGTTTGGTCCAGTTCTACCGGGAAGCGAAGGACTGGTGGTTGTTTGGTTTCTACTTCTGCGTCCCTCTCATCTGTTCTGTGGTTTTCTACGGCCTGATGACCTGCGAGATGCTCCGACACCAGAAAGGAAGTCTGAAAGTCTCACTGAGCGAGCACCTCAAACAGGTACACACACAAGTACACACACAAGTACACAAACATGCACACAAACATATACGCAGCTTCCATTGCTCGAAAAATCGTCAAGACTTCCACTTGAAAAATGTGCAACACAAGAACATCAACAGCAGTTTATGTAAAACCAAAAACACAGTTGGATCATCTGCAAAGACATTAACTTTAAATCTGTAAAAAACTAAAAACAGAGTAAATGACGTCATGTCCTCTTTCTTTTTTTAAAACTTAAATTTAGTTTCAACCATTTCCACCACCATCAGCTCTTGTGGTTTTAATACCGAGGACTTTTGGTTTGTCAGTACCAGTAAAAACAAAGTGAAGCATGTGAAGTCGGACATTTCAGATCCACTTTCTCTCTCCAGCGTAGAGAAGTAGCGAAAGCAGTTTTCTGTCTGGTGTTGATCTTCGCTCTGTGCTGGTTCCCACTGCATCTGAGTCGACTGCTGAAAAAAACCATCTATAGATCCCATGATGCTCGTCGCTGTGACTTCTTAAAGTAGGTGACCGTATTATTTACCATATAGTTCTACCTCTTTGCTCTTCTGGCCCTTGTGAAGAGTGGTTACATGTCATGTGCTCTTCTTCTGTTGCTCTAGTTTCCTGTTGGTGTTGGACTACTTCAGCATCAACATGGCCACCATCAACTCCTGCATCAATCCCATCATCCTCTTCTTCGTCTCCAAGAAGTTCAAAAACTGCTTCAAGGTAAAAACTGAGTTTGTGTTTGTGTGGTTCTGATGACAGTAAACGTCCAAGCAGCTGAGACAGAGTGACATCAGGGCGGGGTCACGGGTCACGGGGTCAAAGGGGCGTGACACATCGATAACATGAGATAAGAGAGTGAGAGAGAGACAAGGAGGCACAGACTGAAAGACGCTATCATGTGTTGTGGGAGTGAAAATACCTCGGGGAAAGAGATCGTTGACCTTTGACTTGTGGGAAGTGAGCAGTGACATTGGTTTAAAGGGGCACTCCACCGACATTAAAGGAGATACTTCACTTTTTAACCACTCGTGAGTCGTCTGGCTGCGATTCCTCATCAGGCCCTTTAACAAAACCAGGTCAAACGAGAGCCCGACATTTCCTACATGCCCTGGAAGGGGTTGACCAATGTCTCAATGTTTGAGACAGAGGCTGAAAAGAGGAGGTGCAGCGATGGACGGTCTGAGGACAGTGACGTGTTCGTAGTATTTCCTGTAACCAACTGTTTACATCATGTGACCAGTGTACATGTCATGTGATAATCTGTTTTCAGGTGTTAGGAGATCCTTTTGGTTTTGTGTGTATCAGTGCGGACGTAGCCTGTGTTTGAATGTATTCACAGGAGAGTTGCATTATGGGAAATGTAGGCCACATCATTTATGGATCTGTACTATTAGGGACCAAAATTCCTTTGTTTTTTTCGATATTAAGTTACTTTTTTCTTGAATCTCTCAACTTTATTGAAGTAAACAAATTTAAATCGCTGGAGTTCCCCTTTAATCCGACTCACCCCCTGTCTCTCCGCCCCCCCCCCCTCCCCCTCTGTCTCCAGTCCTGTCTGTGTTGTTGTTTTTATTCTGGCCCTTTCTCTAACAGTTTGATGCCTCTCCACCATGGGACGAGTCTGCAGTACAAACACCCTGAACACTGAGAGCGAGCAGACGTCCAACACCTGCACTGACGGACACATCCGGCCTCTAATGTTCATTATCAGTCCTTTCATCATAATTCTATATTAATATATTATGAACTATATGGTCAAAAGTATGTGGACACCTCTGTTGGGGGGGGGGGGGTACCGATGAAGTGAAACCTAATGTTTTCAGCTTGCAGTGATATTTGTTTTAAATTTTGTGACACTAGTCATGTATTTATTATAATGCACTAGCACCCCCCAGAGGCAGATTGATTTCATTACACCCACAACAGGAACCTGCTGAGTTGATAAATAACTGGTTAATGCTGATATTGATTATTGATATTGATTGAGTTTTACAAGTGGGTCTAAAGAAGTGTAAAGGTCAGAGGTCGACTGATGGAAATATTTAAAATGTGTATATGTAATATCATGAATTTTAAATTACCTTTGTGTGTCTGTTTGTTTTCTTATCTTTCATGTAAGTATTTATCAATAAAGTCATATTCTCAAAGATGTTAAGGTCTGTTTTGTGTTGCACGTGTGTGCGTTCATGTGTCTAATAAATTAGTCTGAACCAATGAGCTAATGTAATATTTCTTCTGCTGACAGTGTGGAGATGGATGAACTTTATAGAAAACAGGATTTATATATAATATGAAAGATATAAATAATTGAAAACTAAATGATGCATTGGTTTGCTATTGGCAGGAAGTGGTATAAAAAATAAAATCTGGCCTTTTTTCAGGCCCCTGCTCGAAAATGATATTCCCAGAATGAATAGAGTAAATGTGTGCAGCTACAGACTCTATATGAAGAATCCCTGCATCTATATAAAGGTGTAAACATCAGTGAGTCGGAGCAAATGAACAAGCGAAGTGAAATAGAGTGGATATGAAATCATGCAGATGTTTCCGCATCACAACATCTGGACATCCTCTGTGCCACATTTTTATGATATAATTAGATTTGCCTGTTTGTGACTCCAAACACGTGATTGATGACGACAGAGATGATGCTCCTCCCTCCTCCGTGTCGGCCTGACACCCGGAGGATCACCGGGTGGATGTGATCGATCGGGCCGGTGATCGGTGCCACAGCTGATCCGTTCAGTTCCGGTTACAGGGAGGAGGGGGAGGGGCAGGAGGATGCGTTGCCTGGTAACAGAGCCGGGGCAGCTCAGGAGGAAAACAGGGCATCACAGCGAATGAGCATCTTCATCTCCAGCGGTGCGGTCCTCCTCCGCTTTTCAGTATTTATAACAACTTATAAATCAACATTTTATATATTAAAAACCTGTTTCCACTGTTCAGAAGATTAACGAGTTTATATCTAAATATATGTTTTTATCTGGTTTCTAACGAGTTGAATCACTGAGCTGATGCTGCGTGTTGACCTCACTGCACTTCATGATGAATGATGAATATTAAAGTGTGTCCACGTGTGTTACTGCAGAACATTGATGAGTCTCAGTTTGTTCTCGTGGGACTGAGCACAATATTGACAAAGATAAGATAAGTTAAGATAATCTGCTTTAAATGCACCTCCACTTGAGAGCGGTTTCAAAGCCCTGCACTCACAGCCTCTGCTTGAAACTGAGAGCTTGCACTCAAATATTTTGTTGCTTGGACTGATCTCCAGCTTCAGCTTCAGCTCTTCTCCTCGTGCTCACACTGCTTCTGTGCTTTATTGTTGACAAGTGAAATTGTCTTAATTGTGGGTTTGTTAGCTTTACTTCTTTGAGAGTCCTGAACGACTGGTTACTATAAGCAGGTTCATGCTCTCCCTCCCTCCACTGCTTTATTATTACACTTACTTCCCTTTGAAAGTAAAGCTAACGCACCCAGATCGAGGGAGAGACATGTTGTTCAAATCCAAGAGCAGAAGTTTCACACCAAGAAGACCTGAAGCTAGAGCACAGGAAATCTGACCACGCTCTAAAGATGGAGCTCACACTCATCACTGAACTTTTCTCCGTCAGGTCGGGACTCACAGTAAAGCCTGGTTCATCGCCTGCATCTTTGTTTTCCTGACGATCGTGTGAGTCATCATCACACACAAACACACACAGTGACATGCCCATTTTAATCCAATATGTTGCCATAGTAACCGGACCTAGATGACCAGAAGTCGAGTAAAAGAACACACACCCTTCTGTGATTCATCACTTGTCTCCATTACAGCTAAAGAAATCTACGCCTCCTTTATTTCCTTATTTCTTTCATGTGACTCCTGCATCATCTTCAACATCACTGAAGCTCTACTTATAATATTTACATGAATAGATATAATATTCCATCATGTATTCTTCTGGTTTCCTCCTCAGTGGCTGGCTCGGCCATTTTTAAATGATTATTTTTATTTTCAATTAAAACTTTTAATTTAATTTTAAATTTATTGACATTTCAATTCAAAATGTTCAGGGCTGCACCAAATTAATATTTTCATTATTGATTAATCTGATAACTGATGACTAATTATTTTATCTGTAAAATGACAAGCAAAAATCGTAAAAAGAAATGTTGTTTACATGTTTATGAAAAAGAAGATAATTTATCACGAGCAGCGAAGGAAAGCAGAGGGACGATGTCAAAGCCGTGTTTGTTTTTTTGTTGAGAAATTTTAAATTAGTATTTTGAAGATTTACCTGTGGCTGTTGGCGTGAAGCTGGTTTCTTCAGAGGGAGTGAGTCTCCGTCTGTGGTTTCACACGTCTGTGGTTCTTTAGTGTCATTGATCTGTTTGTTCTCTTTCACAATAAATCAACACGTCAGGTGTAAACAACAGAATGTGTCTCGTTAGTTTCAGAGAAGTCTCAGGACTCCAACAACTCAAAGTCTCATTGAAGAAAACTGCAATTTTAAGAGTTTAAGAATAAAGTTGTAACAAAAAGAATGGTAAGTCGATTAACTAATGTCAGAATAATGTATCAGGATGATATTATATAATATAACAAGATGTTATTGGATTAATTTCTCTTAATTTTGTCTTTTTTTCTTCATTAACTAGTATTTTTGTATAAATATAGAAGTCATGACGTGTCAAACCCTGTTTTATAATCAGCCTATCTCGTCATATCGAAAGTGAAACTGTGAGGACATTTTGGACAAAGGACGTTCAGCTGCCTCTCGTCAGGACAGATTCTGGAAACAAGAAGAAAAGCGTTTTTCTGACGTCAAAGTAGGTTCAGGTGTTTGTTAACGTGTTTATGAACGTGTCTGTGTGCGTTTGTGTTTGTCTGTGTGTGTGCGTCTCCTCTGTGTGTGCGCGTATTTCTTAGTGCGTCACTCTGCGGACGTGTCAAAGATCACAGCTGCTCAACTTTGTCGCAAAGTGAACTGAACGTACAAAGTCACGAGGAATCTGGATTTATACTTTGTTATTGTTTTGCAACGTGTTAAAGTCTGAGCCTTTGAATCGGATGTGATAAAAAGAAAAGGTTCAGACTTTGTCTACGTGAGAAAAACAACCCGGTTCATGTGAGAGGGGTTGTTGTTCAGAGACAGTACCGCGCTGTCACCACAGGGGGGGCAGTAAAGCCAGGTTTAGATGTTGGGACAGATAAAGAAATGTTTGACTATTTTTTACATTCAGACAAATAAACAGCAAGAACTGAACTGAAACATATAAACAAACTACAGACACATTAAATAACACAAATAAATAAATACAAATAAATGAACAGAACAGGGATTAAGATAAAAAACAGTAAAACAAAATGCAAAGGTACTCAAGTGAAAATATTAAAGTTGAGTTTTGATCTTGCAGACCAATTTAATGACGTTGTAATGCAGCTAAAATAGTTAGAAATAACAATAAGCATGTTGTAAATTATTTTTAAAAGTATGAAGTAATCTGGGTCAGATCTGACATGAGACTGAAATTCTCCCTTTATGAACTTTGGAGCCTTTGGAAACGTCTGTTTGTGTTTCAGCTGCAGAAATGAGGAGAAAGAGGAAGTTGAGTGAATCCGCTGCTGCCTCCAGCTCTGAGTCTTCAATCAGGTAAATATCATGACAGGGAAATGAGTAAAGAGCAGCAACTGTAACTTGTGTCCTGTTTTAAACTGAAAGTTTCTCAGTCTGTGTCATTTTAGTTTCAGTTTCTTCACGATAAAAGTCCCCAGGAGCAGGAGCACAACCCCCCCTACAGCAAATATTCAGTTCATATGTTGGAAAATGTTGTGAAATCCGAGATGTTTTCCAGTGTCCAGTAGATTGAATTAAAGCCGGTCTGTGTCAATGCTGGGTTCACAGCTTGTTTTCTACTCTCCCCCAGTGCCATGGTTTTTCATGAGGGAATTGTTTTTCATACCGAACCTCCCAGTGACTTTCTAGCAAATGCTCAGTGCTCTATTGTTCTTCTTGTTATTGCCAAAGTCAATGATTCCCCTGAACTGTTTGTTTTGTCTTATTAATGCACGTATATGATGTATAGTTGGTGAGTGACTGACCACTCTCTCCTCTTGTAGTTCACACACGACAACAGATGGGTCCCAGGGTCCCAGTGGAGCCTCCTGGAAGAGTGATGCATCCATGCACGTACCACCGAACATAGGAGATGAGAGTCCTGAACGGTAACTCTACATGAATTCTGTGTTATGTCCAAACTCTTTCCCTTTCTCTCTGTTTCCAGGTATCTCTGACTCCAGAGCTGCAGGATTCAGACAACAACAATTATTATTAATAATTATTAATTATTATTACTATTACTATTATTATTATTATATGAATTGTCGCTGCTATCATTAAAATCCTCTTTACACTCTTATTGTTTTCATTATAACTAGTCAGAGCTGAAACCTGATGGTGGACAACTGTTCCTGGTCTCTCTTCTCTCCCCCCCTCTCTCTCCTCTCCCCTCTTTTCCACCCATCTCTCTTCTACTCCCCATTTCTCTCCACTCACCCACCGGTCGAGGCAGGTGGCCGCCCACATTGAGTCTGGTTCTAGAGTTTTCTTCCCGTTAATGAGGGAGTTTTTTCTCTCCACAGTCGCCAGAGCTGCTCATTGTGGGAACTGTTGGTTTCTCTATACATTTTAAGGTCTTGACCTTCTATGTAAAGTGCCTTAAGATAATGCATATTATGATTTGGCGGTATACAAATAAGAATGAATTGAAATTGAATAGAATTTTGGCCTTAAACAGTAGAAGAGCAGTTAACTAGCATAGGAAAGAACTTTGATTCCAGTGTCAAGGTTTTACCGTACATCCACGATCAAGTGGACAGTCACAATGACCCAGATATTTTTCTTAAATGAAGGTGGAGACCAAAGACAGAGCTCAAAGGAGATTCAGAGTTTAATTTCTCCTCTTGTAGTTCACAGACGACAACAGATGGGTCCCAGGGTCCCAGTGGAGTCTCCTGGAAGAGTGATGCATCCATGCACGTACCACCTAACATAGGAGATAAGAGGCCTAAACGGTAACTCTACATTTAGTGTTTTTTAATTAAAGTACAGTATATCCTTAAATGGGCTTGACACAGCTGGACACAGGTTACGCTGTCTGTCGCAGTCATGCAATTAAATATCAATACAGAAAATAAAAAAGAATGATAGTGTTGGTAACCAAATAAAGCAAATCTCTCTTCTTGTAGTTCACACATGACAACAGATGGGTCCCAGGTTCCCAGTGGAGTCTCCTGGAAGAGTGATGCATCCATGCACGTACCACCTAACATAGGAGATGAGAGTCCTGAACGGTAATTCTGCGTCATGTCCAAACACAACTTTGAACAAAAACTGATGAAGAATTTATAAAAAAATAAAACTACTGCTGAAGGGGGTTCGAAAAACGTGTTTAGTTTGAGTGAATACTTTGACCAATAATGTGCCATTTGTTGCACTGCTAACAGCCAGATGACTGGGGAACCACCCAGCCGGTCATGCAAACAGTGTCTCACGTCAGACTGGGATGAGTCGGACTCCCCCTGTCCCACGTGTGGAACGAAACGCCAAAAACTATCTCAAAGCCATAGAGATGATACCGGTAAGTTTGAATACTGCCACCACAACTAATTCTAATAACAAAGTTTTCTTTTAAATAAAAAGGCAAACAACTAGATAAAGTATCAAGTTGATCATTTCAAGCCGAACCAGGGTTCAGTTTGATCTGGATCGAGACCACCTCTTTTGGTCAGAATAAATTGGTCCGTTGCTCCGTACTGTGGTCTTGGTTATTTTTGACTTTTCAGACTAAACTGAAAAGTCCAAAGTTCCAGACCTAACAAAGTATGTGTGAGAGCCCAAAGTCACAAAGTCAGGATTTTGAGTTTGCTCAGGATTTAGCTAAAATGATCTGCTATTAATTTAATGGATATTATTGGAATTTGCAATGATTCATTTGTTTGTTACAGGGGTCCACCATCTCTTGAAAGCAAAACATGTTTTTAAAGAAGAAATGCGAAAAAGATTTACCTTCACATCTGAAGGTACTGGTGACAGTCGGGTTTCTTTGGACAACATCTACACAGAACTCTACATCAGCACTGGAGAGAGCGGAGGGCAACAAGCAGAGCATGAGTTCAGTCAGCTGGAACGTAAATTGAAAATGCCTTCATTGTCGAAACATACAGTGAACCTCAAGGATATATTCAGACCTTCGTCTGGCCAAGAGAAAACCCAAAGAATAGTTCTGACGAACGGCATGGCAGGGATCGGAAAGACTTTTTCTGTGCAGAAATTCATCTACGACTGGGCCAAGGGAGATACAAACACAGACATTGATTTTGTTTTCTATTTTGCTTTCCGAGAGCTGAATTTGAGTACAGGTGAGAAAAGCTTGCACAAGCTCCTGACCGACTTCCACCCTGTACTCTGTGATTTGGAAAGTCCAGAGCTTTATGCCAAAACCAAGGTTGTAGTGATCCTGGACGGCCTGGATGAAAGCAGACTCAAACTGGACTTTGAGAACATTGAGAGGCAAACATCTCTGAGTGAAGAAACATCTCTGGGTAATCTCCTAGTAAACCTGATCCAGGGTAACCTTCTCCCGGATGCTAAAGTCTGGATAACTTCTCGTTCAGCAGCAGCCAGTCAGATCCCAGCAGAGTATGTCGACATGGTGACAGAGATAAGAGGGTTCTATGATAAACAAAAAACTGAATATTTCATGAGGAGATTTAGTCATGACTTGGATCTTGCTGAGAGGATCACTTCACATATCCATTCTTCACAACATCTCCACATTATGTGCAAGATACCAATCTTCTGCTGGATTTCTGCCATATTATTCCAGGAAGTTTTTGCTGAAGACAAGAACGCTGAAATTCCTCAAACTCTGACAGAGATGATGGCACATTACCTGTTTACTCTGACAAAACGTAGAAACAGAAAAATGTACAAGAAGCCTCAGGAAAACGTTCTGATAACACAGAGAGAATTTCTTCTGAAACTCGGCAAGCTTGCGTTTGATCATCTGCAGAAGAACAGCCTCATTTTCTATGAGGAAGACCTGGAAGTCTATGGCATTGACATAAAAGAAGCATCTATCCACTCTGGATTTTGCACCACAGTTCTTAGGGAGGAAGATGTCTTTTCCCACAGAAAGGTTTTCTTCTTTGTTCATCTGACCATTCAGGAGTTCTTTGCAGCTCTCTACGTTTATGACTGTTTCATGAACAAGAAAACAACAGAGCTCAACGACTTCCTGAAACTGAAGGACAAAGAACCAACTTTACTTGAGCTTCTGAAAGTCACAGTTGACATAGTGTTGGAGAAGAAGAATGGCCACCTGGTCTACTTCTTACGATTCCTCCTGGGCCTCCTGGTTGAATCTAATGGGAGAGTCCTTCAGGGTCTCATAACATGGCCGGATCCAAGCCAAGATACCGATAAGAAAATATTAACTTACCTGAAATCCCTCCGGAGAAAGACCATCTCTCCAGAAGGTAGCATCACCCTGTTCAGGGCCATGACTGAAATGAGAGACCAGAAAGTCAAAGAAGAGATTGAGGAATATTTGAAGATAGAAGATGGTTCAAAACCTGAGCTGACTCCCCTGCACTGCTCGGCACTGGCCTACATGCTGCAGATATCGAAGAATGATCTGGATTTGTTGGACTTGAAGAGTTACAACACATCCAATGAGGGCAGAAAGAGGCTGATACCAGCAGTGAGGAGCAGCAAAAAGGCCATGTAAGTTTACTTATCATATGTAAGATAATCTGGTTTCAGTATTTCTTTCACTCCTGTGGAGTGTACGCTGATCTTCTTCTTTTTCTTCGTTTCACCAATGAGTTAGTTGGATATAAGTGGGACAGGGAGGACTTTCCTGTGTATATTCTTTATATATATCTGATGTACGTCTCCCCAATCTTCTACTGTTGTACAAAGTATCATCCAACCCATCCTACTTAACTGTTCCACGTGATACTTCAACACGTGTGACTGCTGCCCAGTAATAAGTCTCCCCACAACCTCTCTGAACTCAACTGTAAGGCCTTCACTGGCATCGAAACCTCAGTAGACCAGGAAATCTGTCACTCACTCAACTGCCGCCCTTTAAATATACCTTCACGACACAGGTTAAGGTCGATAAGGTGCGACAGGGCCCGGTTCTGCAAAAGCCTGGTATCTGCAGCCCTGAATGAGACATCCCATTACCAACCCAGCTCTCTACCGTCTGTCAATGTTAAAGGCTTGAGATGTCCCTCCTTGTTCTTGTTGCTGTTTAAGAACGTAGACTGTTTCTTGCTCTGTTCTTCGTGCCATGGGATGTATTTTCAGGAGGTGAATGTGCAGAGTTGGAAACAGGGACAATAAACTCACTAACTAAATGGGTGCACCTCTTTCCTAATCTTATAACCCTATTATCTACCCTTAGACTCGCATCCTGCAAATTGACGACAGAGTTGGTTGAACGTGTGGGCTTTGGTCTCACGTTTCCCTGGTCACCTCTGAGAGATCTGGACCTGAGCAACAATGACCTGAAAGATTCAGGAGTAGAGCTGCTCTGTGCTGGTCTGAGGAGTCAGAACTGCAAACTGAAAACACTGAGGTACACATTTATGCAACAAACTGCACACACTCAGATATCATAGTTTTTATCTATAGTTATATATTATAATGCCCTGTCTCACAATGTTCTCAGAACCATGAATTGGGCTTCATACACTCAGCTTCACTTCCTACCTTGGCTTAAACAATGTTATACTGAAAAGAACACCATTAAGAACATGTTCCATCCGGTTGCATGAATAAACACCAAATAAAGGTTGATCTTCTTCACATCCATTCAGAGCTGCAAGAACTCGCTGATTAACTAAATTCTGTGTTGTGTCAGATTGTCAGGTTGTCTGGTGACAAAGACTGGATGTGAGTTTCTGGCCTTGGCTCTAGAGTCCAACCCGTCTCATCTGAAAGAGCTGGACCTGAGCTACAATGATCCAGGAGAGTCAGGAATCGACCTTCTCTCTGAGCTGAAACAAGATTCAAAATACAAGCTCAGCATTCTCAAGTAATTATAATCCTTGCTGCATTCTGGTCTGTGGTTCACAGAAAAGCTCAGGGTAACGACTTTGCTCTCAATCTGAGCTGCTGCAGTTAACCAGACTAATGTTAGGTTGAGGGACCCCAACGGCCCACAAGTCGGTCAGGGGGCCAACAACCTGCAAGTTTAACATAGCGACTCTTAAGATACTGTGGGTAATGACCCGGAGAGGTTTTACAAATTGGGTTTGGCAATTGTACAAATAGTGTGCGACATCACCGCACAGCTGAGTTCTTGAGCTGAGAGAAGTGCTGTTGGAAGTTTTGGATTGTTCTTGGTTGGAAGATTTTAATCCTCATTTTCCTCCACAGTGCTGATCATTGTGGAAGTCACCGGATGATACCAGGATTCAAGAAATGTAAGTTTCTGTAGAAATCCTTTTAGCTTAATGTTACAGGCTACGTGCTTTCGATTGACTTTTTACCTGCACTCCTTCTCAGCTGCAGCCCCCTGATGTGCAGGCTGTAGTATTGTCAGGTTTTTGCATGGAACATAATGAGACCCTGGATTTCAGATTTAGTATAATGCTTAATGTTGCCAGCAGTGGCCGTAAGCTACATTATGATGCTCATGAAATTATACTTTTTCTTACCTTCAGATGCCTGCGAGCTCACGTTGGACCCCAACACAGCTCATAAGAACCTCTGCCTGTCTGAAGAGAACAGGAAGGTGACCTGGGGGGAAGAGAAGCAATCATATCGCCGTCACCCAGAGAGGTTTGATCAGTGCCCACAAGTGCTGTGCGAGCAGAGTCTGGATGGGTGCTGCTACTGGGAGGTTGAAGTGACGGAGCCCTTCAACATTGGGGTAACATACAAACCCACTCGCAGGAGCGGGGATGTGGACGATTGCAAGCTGGGATGCAACGACAAGTCTTGGAGTCTGATTTGCTCCGATGAGGGTTGTTACACTCTGCACTGCAGCCAGAGAGTCAATGTATCCTCCCTCTGCCGGCGCTCCAGTCGGGTGGGAGTGTATCTGGATTGGCCGGCTGGAAGTCTGTCCTTCTACAGAGTTATCTCCAGCAATTGGGTTCACCTCCATACCTTCAGAACGACGTTCAGTGAGCCCCTCTATCCCGCTGTCGAACTTCGCACTCATTCTTCTGCATTATTTTGTTAGCCACTGTGATTAAGCTCTGACTTTGCTCATGTGCAAACAAAGTGTGTAGGTTAGTGCTCTGTCAACACTATTAAACTTTTCCCACTACGTTTGGGCCTCTTGTCTAAACAGCGTTTTACGTGTGTCTTAAACTGAGATTTTTTACAAATGCCTTCCAAAGTACAGATTTTCCAAAATGGTTGGGGCATGCTCATTGTTGGTTTGTTTGTGTCATAGGTTTAATTACAAGTTAGCAGCTATATTTAGCATCACGGCACCACATTACCATTGATTCACAGGCATCTGCCTCGCTCAATGTTACTCTGATCACAGCTTTCTTATATAGCTTCTGACTGATCGTCAAAATTGTACTTTCTTGATTCTTGTTGTTGTGGGTTTGTACCCTCATGGTTGAATCCACTTATTGTAAGTCACTCTGGCTAAAAGCTTCAGCTAAATGTAATGTAATGTAAGGATCATTAATGTCGACCTGATCGCCACCTACTGGCCCAGAGGCTTGTTTGAGCATTTGTATTGTAAGTATACTGATATTTGCAAATTAGTGGGGTGAGGATTCTGTATAACTACTGAAATGTGTATCTTGTTTCTGTTTTGTATTTTATAACCTGTAGTTATATAATATCTTAATCTTAAAAAGCCACATTTTTTTTACTTCCCGTGGTTTATATGGACTATGTATTTTACTTTGTACTGCGAGTGGCTTTAATTCTGCAGTTTGTATCATTTTAGTGAAGGTTTAATAAACATTCAATATATTTCTCTTTGTTTTCCTTATTTATTTATTTTTTTAAACTAACAAAACCTTTAAATCTGCTCTGAGAACAGAAAAGTTAAATTTCTTACAATTTGTATTTGTGCCGGAGCGACTGTTTTCCCTGAGCCAGCGTCACAGTTTGATCTGTATCTGGTTCATGTGCACATGAACACAATGTCATGTGTGGATGAGCGGCTGACAGTGAAGGGAGGGGCCGCCTGAGAGCAGCGAGTCCCAGCTGTCGCCCCTCAGACGCTGGGAGGGAGGGTGGGGCCTCTTCACCCTCAAACCTAAATTGTTTTGTTGTAGCTTCGTCCTAATTCAGTTTTACTGTGCATCATTTTTTGGGTCATTCAGCAACTTTTGTTTTATTGTTTTCCTATTGTTGTATATCCTCGTCTCTATTTGATCCATTGTCCAGCTTTCATTTTGTGTCTTTCTATAATTTATCACATTGTTTTTGCACCAATGAACGGTCAATACCTAGTGGCCCCTGTCCCCTGGTGATGATGGAAGAATAACTCTCCTTCTTTTCTGTGGCTTAATTGAAATGAATCATCAATATCCTCATGATAGACACATGTTAAACGTGGTTGTGTGTTTGTACAATGTGAGTTTGAATGTGAGACCTGCGTGAATCAGTCACGACAATAAAACCAATGAATTTGAATTTCACTGACAAAAGACAGAGGAGGGAGAGAGGGTAGAGCGAGGCAGACAAAGAGCTGGAGAGAGAGAGAGAGAGAGAGAGAGAGAGGGAGAGAGAGAGAGGGAGAGGGAGGGAGAGAGAGAGGGAGAGGGAGAGAGAGAGAGGGAGGGAGAGAGAGAGAGAGAGAGAGAGAGAGAGAGAGAGAGAGAGCGAGAGAGAGAGAGAGAGGGAGAGAGAGAGAGGGAGAGGGAGGGAGAGAGAGAGAGAGAGGGAGAGGGAGAGAGAGAGAGGGAGGGAGAGAGAGAGAGAGAGAGGGAGAGAGAGAGAGAGAGAGAGAGGGAGAGAGAGAGAGGGAGGGAGAGAGAGAGAGAGAGAGGGAGGACGTTGTCATCACGTACAGGAGGAGGGGGTGTGGGGGGGTTGAACCGGTCTCTGCAGCAGCGGCCATGCTTCTCTCCTCCTTCTGTCTCCTCCGTGTGTCCCGCTCCTCCTCCGGTTCATCCCGCCTGCAGCCGCTGCTTCCCCGCATCCCGGCCTAGAGGAGCCGGCTCGGCTCGCTGGGAGCGGCTCGGTCCGCCTGGAGCCGCCTGATCCTCGGGAACAGACCGGAACAGGCACCGGGGGAAGAGGAGAAAGCCTCCATAGCAACAAACCGGTTTCACAGCATTATTGGTAGGTGCCTCCCTGTGTGTGTGCGCGTGTGTGTGCGCGCGCGCGTGTGTGTGTGTGAGTGTCAGCACAGCCTATTGATGGATAAAGTCAGTTCATGCATCAGATGAATTATCAGCTTTTATTAATATAATTCCATCCACACCCTCATATTCTGTTTTTGGCTTCAGATCCTTTAAATCTGACTGAAAATCAATGGACCTGAAATTTAATTTCACTAAAACATCTCGACTATAATTCACCTGCGACCTCTGCATGTCTTATTCATCAGGATTTAATGAAACGTGTGCATGCAAACGAGGCTGTATGTGATTGTGCTGAATATTCATCCTTTCTTGAATGCAGTCCTGTCGTCAGTATCCTTAAACCCTGATCTGCACCTGGAGGCAGGACCTGCAGCTGCTGCTCAGGGTGATTGGTAGATCTGCTCGTCACTAACCCATGTGACTGTCATCTCTTCTTTTCATCAGTGATGGAGGGATGCTAAGGAACCGGACTGCACCTCTGCAGGACTGCTGGGACTCGACATGCTCGTACAAGGTCCTTACGCCAATGCACCGGGCTTGAAGGCAGAACAGTGAGGTCATAGGAAGGTCACTCCGACGGCTCGACCACATCACAAAGAAGAGTTCACCTCTGTTGGGAAAACTGTGGAGTTCATGGACCAGGACAAATTCTGTATGATGTGTCCATCTCCAGCCATCAAAGTATAGAAGAGGCCTTTAGCTAGATGTTGAACACTTTCCTGATCAATCATCGGACATTTGTGGATTAGTACATCGAAGAAGTACTGAAGTAGTGAATTCTACGATTATTTTAAGGCAGAAGGGTCCAACGTGTTGTGTTTGTAGCATAAATTGAAGTTGGAGTAGCCCAACACTGGATTTACAACAGGATTACCTGATCTAGATCTGGGATTTTATCGGGATTACAGAGACTTCAATCAATTAAAACTACGGCCAGGACCAGCACCAGGAAACCACAAAGCACACTAAGGTACTGGCTTTGTACTGGTTCTTCAGGCGGGTCATCTGGACTCTGAGCTAAAGAAGTAATTCCTGCTTGAACAAGCAAGACACCTGACTACGAGGATAAAAGTCACGTTTACTATTGTTGGACGATGAATCTTATGTAGCCGGAAATCCACGGGACGTTTCAACGCTACTGACACATTATTCACGATGTCTCTGAGCAAGACCCTCGAGCTGGAGCACTTTGAGGAACGAGACAAGGTTCGCCGGGGACGCTCCACCCGGGCCAAGAGAGATGACTCTACAAACAGCGCTGGTGGTGGGGGATCTGGCCCCAGCTCCAGGGGCAGCAGCCTGGTTCCTAGCCCTGCCCACAGCGCCAACTGCAGCTATTACCGGACCCGAACCCTGCAGGCGCTCACCTCGGAGAAAAGGGCCAAAAAGGTCAGGTTCTACCGCAACGGAGACCGGTACTTTAAGGGTCTGGTGTACGCCGTTTCCAGCGATCGGTTTCGCTCCTACGACGCACTGTTGATGGAGCTGACGCGCTCATTGGCGGATAACCTGCATTTGCCACAAGGGGTGCGCACAATCTACACTATGGACGGCAGCAAAAAGATCACCAGTATGGACGAGCTGGTGGAAGGTAAGATGCGTTCGTTTTACTCAGCCTTGTTCTGCTCAAAGGAATAGTTTAATTTCTGGAACAAGTTCTCATGCTACAACCCTAACCCTAACCCTGAATAAGGATTGTGGACTCAACACTTCAGGCTGATACTGGAACTCACCATGTTCCTCCATTTCCATCTCATTTCCCTATTTCCATCACTGATAGTTCAATTCCAGAAATCTTTGTCTGTCTGTGCCTCACTTATCTGGAGAACCGTCCATCACACTTGTCATGTGTATTGTTAAGAGCCTAAGGTTACGTTCAATATTAATAATGAACGAAGAGGCGGCTGGAACTCGACGTAAGTGACGCTATAGATCACGACAAGAGTTGTTGGTCACAGCAACGACAGCTGTTCAGTCGAGCTTCACCAAACTTTCAATAAATAAGTGAACAGCTCTTAGTGCAGCAGCCGGTCTTTACTTCAGGTTCCGTGGTTCCCGACTTCTCAGTTACAGTGTACGAATTGTCGCGTATTCCAATTTTAGATTATTTTGGATACAGAGTACAGATGAGTTCATGAGTACGGAAAACATATTCCTTCTTTGTCGCTACTGAAGATTACCAAGGATGGATCGATCTATTGATCCTCTGATCTGTCCTCTTTAACGTCCTCACTGTCTGCTTCCTCTGTGTCTGTGCAAACACACTTGAATTATTTATCTCTGAGCACATCAACAGCAGAATGATTAGTGTATAATCAATACAGAGACGATCTAAACCCCAACCTGGGACCGAACCATCCGACCGACCATCAGTCACAGATAATTCATCATCACAGGGAAACTAGCTTTTCACCTCATGAGGTTTCGTTTCAGGACGTTAAAATAACCACAACAAAAAAAATCCATCCACTTAAACCCTTGGAAAACTTTAAGATCTAAAGCAGGAAATGATTCTTCTTTAAAATCTCTGACGTCTTGTCTGACATCGTTCAGCCTGAAACAAACCAGCAGCTGAGTAACATCAGTATTGATCTGCGACTGGTTGTAATGTCCGGTAATGAGCGTTAGAGGCAGGAAGCTGTTCAGCCAGAGACATTCGGAAAGATGCTTCGCTAAGCCTTCAGTGGAACTAACAAATGACAAACAGACGTAAAGCTGCGAGTCAAAAGTGTGGAACCCGTTCACGACCTCTCTGTGCGTAAGAGGAAAAACGTGGAAGCTTGCAGTGGAGTGGAGCTTTTGTTTGGCTGCTTTCCGGCAACAGAAACTTAAAACCTATTTAACGAACTGATGTTAATAGACATCGAGCCTAAATAAAGATGGACGACACGTCTCCACTTCCTTCTGTTGGACAAAAATGACGGCAAAATATCCCAATCGACCAATCACGAGTCAGACTCAGCTGTCAATCATGACGTATCAGCCCGTTTTTTTAAAGTCATGACCAAAACTGCAGCTAGCCGAAAGGCGACGGTCGAGATGTTTTGGCTTCTTTTTTTCAGAGCCGTCATGTCGTCTCTTTGTTGTTTCTGTGTATTTGAATAAAAAACCCAAAGCAGCTGGTTTGAATGGCAAAGGGAAATTTTGACACTTGGAAGGAGACGAGCGGCAAGGTCACGAAAACACACAGAGAGAGAGAGAGAGAGAGAGAGAGAGAGAGAGAGGGGGGGGGGGGGGGGGGGGGGGGGGGGGGGAAGGTGAGGGATGCAGGTGCAGACGAGTGTGAGTGTGTGTGTGTGTGTGTGTGTGTGTGTGTGTGTGTGTGTGTGAAAAAGAGTGACATGCAGAAAGGTAGAGCGAGGCAGAGTGAGACTACAGGAGAGAGAGACTCAGTTGGAGCCATTTTTAACCATATAAGGTAAAACTGTCGCCGGCTGCAGGTGTGATTGGCTCAAATTTAATCAAGTGAAGCTGCAACGATTACTCGATGAATCAGTTCATCAATTCACAGATAATTAATTTGTCTTTAATAATGAAAATATAAAAAATGATTTGATGTCTTAAATGTTTTTCATTTGAGGACGTGTTGTTGGTCTGTGGATTTTTTTTTGACAAAACACACGTCATGTGTGGGCGGGGCCTTGATACCAAGGTTCCACAACTGCTCAGACTGCAAATGACGTGAAAAGCTCAAGATGGCAGCGTTTGATATTTTGGCTTCATTCTTGTACAAAAGGAGGCAGTGGAGACGTGTCGTCCATCTTTATTTACACTCACTGATCTGACGCCGTACTGAAAATCTTTGTTTCCTCTCTCTCTCCAGGTGAGTGCTACATTTGTGCCTCCAATGAGCCGTACCGTAAGGTCGACTACAACAAGATCTCCGTCCCCAGCTGGAAGCCCGGAGCCGGGGCCGGCGCGGCCAGCTCGACCCGGTCCGCCACGGCGTCCACTGGTGTGTCAGCGAGCGCCGCCGTCGCCACCGTCCCCAGAGAGCGCCCTGAGGGTCGAGAGGGCAGGGAGAGCAAAGACTTCATCAAGCCCAAGCTGGTGACGGTGATCCGCAGCGGCGTGAAGCCCCGCAAGGCGGTGAGGGTCCTGCTGAACAAGAAGACAGCACACTCCTTCGAACAAGTGCTGGCCGACATCACCGAGGCCATCAAGCTGGACTCTGGTGCCGTGAAGAGGTTGTACACGCTGGACGGAAAACAGGTGAGACAGCGTTTGTTCTTTGACAGAATTAATGTTTTCTTACCTGACACAGATTTACAGAGTTTTCACACCTTGTTTGGTTCAGACCTTCAGACTTTTCAGTTCAGTCTGAACCCAAATATCAGGTGTGAAAGGTTCCTCTGACCAACGCACCAAAATGTAGTCCCACAAAAAGAGATGCTCTGGGTCTAGAGACAGCATTAAACACTAGAAGAAGAAGAGGAAGCAGCTGCAGTCTTCACCTCCGACGATAAAACGTTTGAACCACGAGGACGTTCATTTGGTGCATTTGAACTATTTGTTCTCACCGTTTCCTCACAGTGACTTGTGTAAAGATGTAAAGATATATAAGGAAAAATGAAGTTCAATATTCCTATTGAGTTTGTTTCAACGAGTATCTTTCAGTTGTAGTTTCAGTGTTAAATGTTTAAATGAGTTTCACGTGTTTTCAGTCTGAAGCTCTGAAACTGCGACAGTCAGCGAAACAATTTTTTTTTCCTTCATCGTCGTGTTGAACCGACTCTGAATGTTCTCTGATCCGCTCTGAAACTCTTTTGTCCTCTAAAGGATTTAAACTTATCGCACATTCACTGACAAAGCTATTTTTACCAAATACACACACACACACACACACACACACACTTTGAAGTCACAGACAGTGGAGAACTGAGTGTCCTGTGACTGATGCAGAGTTGTTGCAGTGAACGCAACACACACACACACACACACACACACACACACACACACACACACACACCCTCAGATTCCAGCAGCATCCACCTTAAGGAAATAAATTAAAAAAAACAAAACAGACTGCCTTCAAAATAAAGCATCAGTAACTAAAGCTGTTGCATCCCCTTAGTATTAATTTGGTTTTAAAACTATTTATCATAGAAAATTAAATTTGTTGCTCAAAGTGTTAAAATCAGCAAACAAAGGAAGAAAGAACAATAATTATCAGACCTTATTTTAGTTGAACGTTTTTGGTCGCCACTTTTGATTGTAATTTAAAGCTTTTATTTTGAAGGCAGCGAGTCATAATGAGGAATTTAATTCTTTAAACAACTCAGACGCTTTCACTCTTTTCACACTCGGCTCAGTCTGAATGAAACAAGGCTTGTGTGTGTGTGTGTGTGTGTGTGTGTGTGTGTGTGTGTGTGTGTATGGGGAGTTACTAGACGACTGGTTGGCATGGTAACTGCACTGCCGCAGTGTCCCTGTGTATATGTGTGTGTGCACTGTGTGATGGGGTTTCTGTCCCACTGCTTGAAGTGGCTGCACAAAGTGAAAGGACGAGAGGGAGACACACAGACACACATACACACACACACACACACACACACACACACACACACACACTTTGTAATTCCAGAGATGTTGAGAAAAACATGGGGGGGTGAGAGGATAAGACAGAGAAAAGGACAGAAGATGAATGAAGTATAAAACATCGACAACATTTTCATTATATATAAATATAACGTGTGTGTTTGATGTCATGTGAAGAGTCAACGTGTTTGAGCTCTTAACTAAATGATGTGACTGATAATGATAAGTTCTTTAACCTGATGCTGGAGCCATCACTCATAGACAGACAGCTACAGAGTGTGTGTCGCTGACATTGTTCATTGATGAATTTCATGTCTCTGTTTAATCCGTCCTCCCTCTGCTCCGCTGATCCGTCAGCTCTTCACCTGCTCCCTCTCTCTCTTTAAATCTGGGACAGTTTGATGTGTAATTTTTGTTTAATCCTACACAGCAAAATGTGTGTGTGTGTGTGTGTGTGTGTGTGTGTGTGTGTGTGTGTGTGTGCGTGTAGCTGACCTGTCTGCAGGATTTCTTCGGAGATGACGACGTGTTCATGGCGTGCGGCCCGGAGAAGTTCCGTTACGCTCAGGACGACTTTGTGCTCACACACACCACCAAGACGCAGACGTTTGTTAATGGTGAGATACACACACACACACACACACACACACACACAGGACAATTGTGATGTCATTGGAAGTCTTGTTTTGTGCGACCAATTCACATTTCACCAACCAGGACTGATAAATCAACCATTCATCACTTTTTATGATAAACCAAAAAGGGAAATATTACAGTAGTGAGATGTTTTCACATCATCAGTAAGAACCAATGAGTCAGAGAAGAGACGAAGAGCCAACACGTTGTTGGTGTTTGTCTTTTTAAGGGTTTAACTGATGATACGACTTTGTTTTCCCAGAATGCCGAGTCAAAGCACCTCGCCCTGCTGCTCCTCAGAAACCTACAACTCCCAAGACTCCCAGCAGCTCCGGGTTCTCCACGTCCAGGACCAGAACCAAGTCTCCAGGTCCAGGTCCAGGTGTGAACATCAGAAACATTAAATAACAAATTATTAAAAGAAATATTTCAAAGAAATGATGTAAAAATTACAGAAACAATTATTCAAAAACAATTTAAAATGATGACAAATACAAACATATTAAACGATGAAAAAATGATTACAACTATTTAAAATATTTAACATTGAGTAAAATGTTATAAATCAGATGACAAATATAAAAAGATATTGACCAATCACAAGGCTCCTTTCTCTTGTCTGTAGCCAATGAGCCCTCAGGGAAGTCATCCAGGTCCAGCCCCTCCCCCACCAGCCCCGGGACTCAACGCAGCCTCAAGGTCGGATTCATCGATCGAGTGACTGATCGGTTTTCTTCAAATCTGGAGTTAGAAAATCTATCTTTTCTCTTTCCACACTTTCACGTCTGTCTCGTCTTGTCTCCAGATCTCTCCTCGTCGATCCTCCTCCACTGACGTCAACGGAGAGTCCGAGCAGCCGGAGGACGCCACTGTCGAGGGTGTGTGTTCACGCACTGATTTAAAAAAACTAATGTAAAAAGTTTGGGTCAAAGAAGACCATTTTTTTATGTTCACAGTGTTCGACAGCTACGTGAAGGTTTGAGAGATTCAGGTTTTTAAGTTAGGAATCTAAGTGAATTTTTAAAAACAGTTTTTTTTCAAAAGAAAAAGTCTGATCCAGCGGCAGCTTGAGAGCATCAAGGGTTCGTCCCGGCTGAAAAGACGTTTGAACTTCAGGCGTCAGAGTGAAGCACGAAGTCGTCAAACTCTGAAACCTTCAGATTGGCTTCTTCAAACTGGAGTAAACCAGTGAAACATCCTGAGTAAAGACTAAAAAAATCGTTCTCCTCTCACAGTTAACGGGAATCGAACGGTTTCTTCCTCCAACATCAACGATAAATACAAAGTCGGGAAAGTGATCGGAGATGGAAACTTCGCTGTGGTGAAGGAGTGTGTGGAGAGGTGAGGAACGTCCAGAACACAAAACTCCAAATGTTAGCCTTAAAAACTGGGAGGTGAAACTGATTGTTTTAGTTCAGAGTTTGTTGATTGACAGGTCGAGTGTTTTGATTGACAGGTCGACAGGAAAGGAATACGCCCTGAAGATCATCGACAAGGCTCGATGCTGTGGGAAGGTAACACTGATATTTACATAAATATTGTGTTCACGAGAGCGGGAGTGATAGTGTGTTTAAGTGTCACACTGTGTGTGTGTGTGTGTGTGTGTGTGTGTGTGTGTGTGTGTGTGTGTGTGTGTGTGTGTGTGTGTGTACAGGAGCACCTGATAGAGAACGAGGTGGCGGTCCTGCGGAGGGTTCGACATCCGAGCATCATCCAGTTAATCGAGGTGGACGAAACGCCGTCTCAGCTGTTCCTCGTCATGGAGCTCGTCAAGGTTCTTCCTCCTCTTCCTCATCCTCATCCTCATCATCTTGTTTCTTTAAAGCGTCACCACTCTCATGCCTCTGCCTCCACCAGGGCGGCGACCTGTTCGACGCCATCACCTCCTCCACTAAGTACAGCGAGCGAGACTCGAGCGCCATGGTCTTCAACCTGGCCGGAGCCGTCAAGTACCTGCACCGCATGAACATCGTCCACCGCGACATCAAGCCTGAGAACCTGCTGGTAAACACACACACACACACACACACACACACACACACACACACACACACACACTGTTAACTGGAGTGTGTGATCAGGTGTGTGAGTATCCAGACGGCACCAAGTCCCTGAAGTTGGGGGATTTTGGTTTGGCGACGGTCTTGGAGGGGCCGCTGTACACCGTCTGCGGGACGCCAACGTACGTCGCCCCGGAGATCATCGCAGAGACCGGGTGAGAAAACGTTTCAGTGTTTTTATGGATTTGATTCACACACTCGTCAGACTTCTGTTAAAGTATTGAATGAATCTGAACCTGTTCTGTGTGTTTGTGAAGTTATGGTCTCAAAGTCGACATCTGGGCGGCTGGAGTCATCACCTACATCCTGTTGTGTGGATTCCCTCCATTCCGAAGGTCAGCGAACACAAAGCTTCTTATAAACAACAATAAAACCTGCACTTGTTCATTTAGATGATTTAAAAAACATGTGTCCATCTGGTCTCTGTTCTAATATAGTGTCTTGTTTTCTATAACATGAACTTTTATGTGTTTTTTAGCAGATAAATAACCTTCGTCATGTTTGTCGGTTCATTAAAAAGCTGTTTCCTCGTCTTCCTCAGTGAGAATAACGTGCAGGAGGAGCTGTTCGATCAGATCCTCAGAGGGAAGCTGGAGTTTCCATCTCCGGACTGGGACACCATCAGTCTGCCTGCGAAGGTACCACAGCCATTTGACACTAGACGTAGATGATTGACAGCTGAGATTGACTCGTTTTTGGTCAGACCAGGATTTGTGGGAATATTATGGGCTTCACTTTTATAGAACGGGAGGAAGGGGAGACGAGTCGTCCATCATCATTTGCAGTTATTAAAAAAAGAAGCTTCAGAACACGTTTTTAAGTTTTCTTCTGTTTTAAATGGATTCTACGTAAACACATGCCGGTCACAGACAGGTTTGATAAAACAGCTCATAAAGAAGAACAGTGGTCAGTTCCCTGCAGGCTGTTAACTGTCACATGACCTGTTCCCCAGATGCTGATTAGTCAGATGCTGCAGGTGAACGTAGACACTCGTTTCACTGCAGAGGAAGTTTTATTACACTGCTGGGTGACGGTAAGAAAACACACACACACACACAAATACTACACACCTACAGTACACTAGAGAAGAAATGAGTCACAATGGTTACTAACCATAAAGCAGAAGTTGTTGTTACTCTCTGAAAAGTGAAACAACTTCCTTCCTTGTTCCTTATTTCAAAAGCTGCCTCAGTAAAACAGCCTGAGCGTCAATAACCTTGAGGATGTTTAAGTTGAATTAACTAAATAAAAAATCTAGAATGTCACTCAGAAAAGTTCAAACCTCCACTAAGGCCCAACCGTCTCCAAGTGAAACCACATTTAACTTCACCAGATACAGATTTTTTTCCGATCTCCACTAAATTACAAACACACTCATAATTATCAGTCCTCTGAAAAATCTGTTGGTAATCTGTCCACGAGTTTTTGCGTAATCCTGCTTACTAACTATCTAACTAACTAACTATCTAACTAACTAACTAACTATCTAACTAACTAACTAACTAACACAGATGAAAACATAATGAATTCCAATGCTGAACGCTAACAGCTGTTACTGGTGACTGTGTTGGTTTAGGACGAAGCTCCCGTCGACTCCAACGCTGTGAGCAGCACTGAAGACCAGACCAGTGGAGACGCACTGGAACCAGAGCAGGAATTACCAATTCTGGAATCCAAACAAGTTCCTTCACCCATGGTCTAAAACTCACCTCTTGAAAGTTCACCTCCTTGTTTTCCTCAGTGAAAAAAACACAAAATGTCCAGATCAATTTTTCTGGAAAATAAATTACTCTTCCAGAATTCCATCATTCGATCTGGGCCTTTTGATCAACTGGGAACCAAACGAGTTCCCTCAACACTGCTCTTGAACATATGAATTAGCTCCCTCAAATCAGTCTCATATGTTCCCTCATCGTATTTTATCTTCTGGAAACCAAACAAGGTCCCACACTGGTGATCTACATCTATTTCCATTTCATGTACTAGAAATTAGCTCCCTCAAATCTGGTCTAGAACACGTCTTTCCAAAGAAAACCCCACCTGCTCAGTCTAGCAGATCTATTTCATCCACTGGAAACCAAACCAGTTCCCTGAAATCTGGTCTAGAATACATCCTGTTTTATCTTCTGGAAACAAAGTGATTTCCCCACATATTTGGCTACAAGTGGTCGTGATCCATGAAACCAAAAAACATTCCTTCGTTCCTGGTGTAAACACCCTCTGATCAGCTGTAGAAGAGCAATATCTCTTTCCTTTTCATATACTCGAAATGAGCTCCCTAAAATTAGGTCTAGAACTCTGGAAACTAAGCAGGTTCCCACATCCTTCTGGTCTAGAAGCAGTCCTATCTCACCCACTGGACCAGAACCACCAACAACTATGCTCTAGGACACGTCCTCGGTCATTTGCTTGAGACCAAACGAGCTCCTTCACCCACATCTAAGAACGTTTTTTCCACTTTCTTGATTTACTGGAAACCAAAAGTGTTCCCCAACCTCCAGTCTAGAATTGATTTCAAAAAACCAAAAGGATTTCCATTTTACTTGCTGGACTGCTCAACTGGAAACAGGTTCTTTAGTATTATATCCAATTAATCAATTGGAGACTTTCCTCAGCTCTGATGTAGAACAGCATTTAATCTACCGAAGACTTTACGAAGTCACGTCTCTGCTGCTGTACTGGAAAGTATTTACATCGTCGTGGATAAGCTCCATTCAACCTCGACCCAACGTCCACTTTGCTCTGTAACAGGAGTCTCCCACTGCTGCTCGAAGGACAGACACCACATCACCACTGGAACAGCGTGAAGGTGCTACTGGACCGTTCCACCACCCAGTGTCTCATGGGACTGATATACACCAGTGTTTCATTTACAGAGCTCTCCCTGTGGTTTAGGGATCTTGTTCTCCGTAGTCCCTGCCTCTCGGTGACCCGGATGTCTTCCATTTATTCTGGGAAACGTCCCGTTCCTCCTGCCTTGACCCTCCTGCTCTCCTTCCGCTGGCCTGAAGGACGTTTCTCATTTCTTCTACTTGGTCCCCACCAGTCCAGGAAGAAATTCAAGTACTGTGCCTGTTTACGCGGCTGATGAATTCCTCCTAACATCCGAAATGCTCTTTCTTCCACAGGTCCTCAGAAACTAGCGCTGTACTGATACACAAGGCTCATTGTTTTTCAAATATACATTTTGGTGTTTGGTTTACACAAACAGCAAATAGTGGGATAAGAAAATATATATTTTGTTCTAATGTTCTAAACTATCAGCACCAGTAAAACTTTACTACTTAACACATTATAAAACATTTGCTCCTTTTCCAGGAAATCAAACAGCATGTTACCGCTTTAGAGGTAGAAGGATTTTAACTATTCCTCACAACAAATTTAAAATCTGCCCACATTACTTTTCTATGGAAGATTATTTGGGCCGAATATAAATGAAAATACGGGGGAAAAAAGATGTTTCAAAATGTCTCTAAACTGGAATTTTGGTCGATTTCAAGATTTTTTGGAATCTGAATCTTTTTATGAAAAATATTTGAGTGGACAGATTAATTGTATGGAAAATAAAAACTCAAAACAATGAGCCTTCTCTACACAACTCCCGACCCACCGTCCCTCGCCGGTTCCTCAGGCTTCGTATTGTGTCTAAAATTAACGGAACGACTCACAAACCTCACAAATTTATTCCAACGACCTTCTGAGGTTGCGATCCTTCGTACGACTGAGCTAAAGGGAACGTTCCAGTCCAGACCTCCAGTTCACGGAGGATGAAATATGTTGTAAATGTTGTAAATATCACTCGTCTGTTGGTGTCTGTCTGTGTGAGTCAGTCGTGAAGTAGGGAAATAGTAGCAGTTTGAAAAAAAAATCAAAAAACAAGTTTTAAAAGAAATAATCTAAGACGCGATGTGTCAGCACCCTGAAAAAAACCTTGTTTTCCCAGACACCGTATATTTAGTGATTTTCCACATTGAACCTGAGACATTTTCACACAGTAAAATGTATTTTAATAGTTAGTTATTGATTCAGATAAAAAAAAGTTAGACAGAACAAAAGATTCAAGGTTTCTGACGGGTGTTGACGAACTGTGATGAAAGAGTTTTTTACCTGAAAGTTGAGTTTGGTCAGAGCGACGGATTCTCTCTCTTTACACGGTGACATCGTGGGTCATCCACCAATCATATCGCTCCATCATTCATGCCGTCTGTTGATGTTACTGGTCAGTGCGGATGAAGGAAAGGTGTGTGTGTGTGTGTGTGTAAATAAGTGTGAGTGTGTATTTGATTTGTAATGTTTGAACTTGAAAGGATCACTATGTGCATTTTGTGTGTGTGTTTGCATTAATGAATAGAGGGGGGGGGGGGGTCATTTAAAAAAAACAAAAAAACAAAAAACTTGAAACAAAGTGTCAGTCGTCGTGTGGATCAATGACCTGATGCTGTGACCTCACCGTGACCTTTCCATGGCCTTTACCTTTTCGTCGGAGCCCCTGATTGAGAGTTTGGGGGAAACGTGCGGCCGAGGCGACGCTGCACATAAAAAAAAAACATTACAACATTAAGCAACTAATCTTTAAGTTTCTAACTGGGGAAGTTTTTAACACGATGACGCTCAGTTCCCTCGTTGTGGAGCGACCTCTGACCCTCGCCTCGAACTGCAGCTCGAATTCCGATCAGTGGCTCGGCCTTCGACCTTCTATGCCTGCTATGAACCCAGTAGTCTTAATTCTTTTCTCTTTGCTTTAAACCAAACCGAACGGAGCCTTGTGTCGACTCTGTCGTGTTGCAGCCACACCTGGGTCGTCGAGCACGTGTCAACGCTCCGACCACTCTCCGATGTAAAGCTGCTCGTATTCTGTGCAAGTTTACATATTACGTAATATTCTAACTCACACTAGAGTCAAACCCGTCTGGCTACAGTCGAAGAAGAAGCCGAAGTTTGTTTCACATTGCGAACAAGAGAGAAAACGTGTTGCCTTGACCAAATGTGCCATCCTGTGTTGAAACAAAAAAAAAAAACGGAAGAAGACGTGTCGTCATTTCTCTCTGGTGTGTCGGGCGTGATGGGAGGAGTCTGGCCTCCATGTCGCTGGGTCCTGGTTTCACTTTGTCTTGACACTTCATGCACTGAGGGAAGAAGAAGGTGCAGAGTTTGGGTGAAATCGACTGATGGCTCATTGTTGCCCCCTGTCCACTGCAGGATGAATTACACACAACAAAGCTGACTCGGTCTGAGTTTGCGACGCGTTAGTTCATTTGTGTTTTCGTTCATGTTGAGGAAGCATCTTGTTGGTTTTGAGCAAATCTACGAAACCCAGAAGAGAACCCGGTTCGGTTCAGTCGACTGACCGAGGAGATTTCAGTGATTTGACCCAGGGTGGCTGTAGCTGTGAGGCCCTTTGTGTGTGTGTTTTTAAATCAAATGCAATGTGTGTGTGTGTGTGTGTTATCATTTCACATCATGCCTCATTTTAGACAGAAACTTTTTTCATGAAGTGCAGTAGCAGAACTAGATTAATGAACCAAACGGGGCTGGTTTTCCTAGAAGGAGTCCGAGGTTGATCTTCAGGATTTATGCTGAATTATTTCACAACAGGTTTTAAAACCCAACCCTCTGAACTTATCTAATTTGAAAGACAATCATTTCCTTGTAATGACCAGAAGGTTCACGTAAACCTTCAACCTGGCAGATAGAAATCTGAATAAATAATCTTTCAACATTTGCTGTAATCGCCCGTAAGAGATTTCTGTTAAATTAATCAAAGACTCAGTTTGCAGTCAAAGTGTTTTTCTTCCTGTGGGACGCTTTTAGGAAAACTAGTCCCGGCTCAAAGTGGAAGGAGACGTGAGAATTTTGAAGACATGTTGTAGACATGTTTTGATGATCTGTAATGTCGATGTGTGTTGATATGAAACCTGTATGTTTGTTGGGATCGGGGACGTTTGGAGGAAACACGAACACCGATTTGTATCAAGGAAAGATTAATTGGACTGTGAAAATAAAACTGATGCGGTGGCATCACGTGAACCCGTCACGCTCGTCTTCCTGCTGCATTATTAACAAAGATGACGTCACTGTGACCTTTCGCCAGCGCAGAGACATTAAATATACAATGTGCAGAAACAACTGAAATGCCTAAAAACTTTATTTGGATTAAAAACTTGGAATGTTTGGTTATACATAAAACTTTTACACACACACACACACACACACACAGAATTACGTTGATGCAGATGAAACCTGTAAGATTTTCTCTCGAACTCTGATTGGCTGTAACTCAAACCTCGAGGCTTTAAAGTGAAACGACTCAGAAAACAGACACAAGAAGTTTTTCTGTGTATCGTCCTCGTCAAAACTACCTGACGATGTGCTCATTGGTAAATTAGGGGGGTTGAATTATCTGAAAACGTTCTGGTATAAACAGAAATACAAAACTATCCGAATTACAGAGATAAATAACGTCTGCGTAAAAACGTTATTCAGTAAGTTTTAATCTGTACATGTGACAAACGAGATTCATCATCACTGACAACATCTAGAGGAGAGAAAATCGTCCACGTTTCATCTGCAATAAAAAAGTTTCAGTTTGTTGAGAATGACCTGGATTCAGTCCAGAAATACGAGATGCTGTTTTCTGAAATGTATCGTTGTAAAAAAGGAAATGTTGAGGAACACGTGAGGGACAATTAAAGAAAGAGTTAAAGAACAGTACGTTTTCTATGGTCCTAATAAATGTGTGAGAACCAGCCTGAAAAAAATCTAAGATATTGAGAATAAAGTCGTAATATTACGAGAATAATATCGTCATTGAGAAGATACTTGTAATTTACGAGAATAAAGTTGTAACATTACCAGAATAGTGATATAACCAGAATAAAACCAACATGATATGTGGACTAAACTTACAATTTAACTCTCTTCAGATTCTGACTTCGATTTGTTTTCCTCCATTGGAGCCTAATTACTCATCACAAAGCGCCACTACAACATTCTCTAGTTCACTGTGTATGAATTATATGACATTAAATCCAGATTATAAATCATATATGAATTTAATCATTTTAATCTGTTTAATACCAATTAAGTTTATTTCTCGTCACTGCCAACGATTTTCCATATGTGCAAAACGCGTTTCTCTCAGGTGCCGTGAAATGTTTCTGTTATCGCTCCTTCACATAAAAGAACGACTTTTTTTCTTGAGCAGTTTTGGAAAATATTCGGCACTGAAGAAACAAGTTATAAAAAGTAACTTCAGTTTTCTTTGTGTAAAATGATCCAGTTTAACGGGAACGTAAATCATTTAACTTTATTTCATAAATATCTACACGTACCAGTGAGAACTTCACGAAACCGAAAAATGTTGAGTCGATATTTGTCACAACTGTCGCTCGTCTCACCGCTGAACAATATGGACGTTTCAATCAGTCTCTAATCTGCTCCGGATGAGACGCTCTTCATGTTTCACTTCGTTAAAGACAAAACGAGTGAAGCAGTCGTCCTCTCGCTGGAACTGTCCCGATCCGAAGCTGCACACTGACGCAGGATGTAAAAAGTCTTTGTTAAACTTTCTGTCATCAGACACAAAGAGGAGAAGCTGAAATCGTGTTAAAGCAGCGGCTCTTAAAGGTGCAGTCGTCAGAGTCCATGAGTCAAATCCCCCAAAAAGTAAAATCCAGTTCCACAGAGGAAACATCACGTGGGACACGACACCATATCAGTTTTATTCCGTCGTTAAGGCAGCGAAGGTCCGTCTCGTTCTTCGTCGTCGTCGTGACACTGACAAAGTCTCAAGGCGAAATCAAGTCAAGACTTCTTTGTTTCTTCAATTCAGTCACAAACGGCCGATAAAAGCTGACCAGGAAGAAAAAGAAAAAACTAATAAAAAAACACTGTCTGTAGGTGGCGCTGCCGTTTCCCGCCCGTGTGACCGAGAGCAGCTACAGACACATCTTTCTTTAAAAATCCCCTCGTCAAAATGTCCTCGTCAGAGAAAAGAAATGTAGTTTTTCGGAAATATCCCACGTCTCCCACCTACAACTCCCAGAATCCACTGCTCATCCACAGACTCCACCTGTGTTATATCATCACCGGCCTGCAGGGGGACACAGCGAGAGAAGGAAGGAGGGGTTTTTTTTTTAAACAAAGAAAATCTGAGTCTGTGTAATGAACATTGTTTTGGCTGCAAATAAAGAATTACGACGCGTTTCCACTTCCTTCAAAATATCTCGAATACGGGCGCCACCATCTTGAATTTTTGACCCCATCTTTATTTTACGTCTATGGTTCAGAACGAGGTCATGAAACCTCAGCTACTCGTGACGCTCACGTACCTTTAGCGTGAGCTCGTCCTCGCCCATCGCTGTGAAGTCAAACAAAGCCTTGCCCGCCCCTTTAACCGCCGACTGCTGGTCTGGGATTGGCTGGACTGGGAACAGCAGGAGGAAGTAATAGTTAGACGCAGACAACTTTCATTAATGATTATTCTTCCTGCTACAGACGAAATCACAGCTTGATTAATCAAAATGGATTCCACTACATTTACTTAAGACTGAATTTGTGTGTTTGTGTGTTGTACCCTGGTGCGGCTGTGTGAACGCAGCAGGGTAAAGCCCCTCCCTCCCCTCCAGTCTTCCTCTCCTCCACTCAGCGTCTATGTGCTTAATCACTCGGATCAGTGCCCCCTTGTGGAAGGACAGATCCTCTTCAGTCTGACCGGGGAAGTCAAACAGAGCCACAGCCCACTCCTCCACCTCCACCTACAAACACACACACATCAGTAATTACACACCATTAAAAGACAAATCAGATCATCTGATCATTGAGGAAACAGTTCACGTAGGAAATGTTCATATAAACCAACTTCAGACTTCGACACACTCACCTCAGAGTTCGAGTCCTGTGAGGTCTTTGCTTCTGTGGAAGACAAATGTACTAAATAAAGCAACATTACATTTAAATCTAAAGCTGTGAGAAGTGAATCTTCACCTTTAAACTGAAAAGTGCTTAAACATTATTTAAACTTATTCTAAAGAAAATGAAAAAGGATAATTTTCCTCGGCCCACCGTTACTTTCTATCACTGTCGTATCCATCGCTGTGGCCTTGGTCGTTTCCTCCAGTGATGACGGCGTCTGTGGAAGCGGCTCCACCACCTCAGTGAAGCTCAGGGGGAATATTCCTATTCGCCCGTGGATCTGGCCCCGCCCCCACTCCTGTCCTTTGAGCTCCAGCAGGGCGATGACATCACCCTGGGAGAAGGTGAGCTCATCGCCCTCCTCGCCCTCGTAGTCGAACAAGGCGACGCAGCGAGGGCCGCTGTGAAATGCAAGACAGATTAAAAACGGGGTCTCCTGAAGACAGCGAGTACTCAGGGTCTGTTGTGTAGTTTATGATGTTGTGTGTTTGTGCGTCGGACCTGACAGGAGGAGGGTCCGGTTGATCTTTCTGTTCAGGAGGCTGCACGGGCAGGATGGACTGAACAACACAGGAAAACAACAACTTAACATGACGTTCTGACCCCAGAGTCTACGTCCACCTTTATTTACAGTCTACATTCATACGTCCTTAAATATACATCAAATAATATCAACACCATAAAGCTTTGAAAAGCTGTTCAGGTACCTGTGACTCCGATAGGCTGACGTCCTCCAGAGCGGGTTTTGATTGGCCGTCCTGATCAGGGACAGGCTCTGGTTGTGTGTCCAAGTCCAGGAGACACTGCGATGGGTTGATGAGCGGGACAACAGAGGTTTGACCAACTCCTTCATCAGGGAGACGCTCTGAGGGCAGCGGGTCGTCCAGGACAATCAGGACTTCCTGTTTCTATGGCAACATTGTGAAATAACACACCTCAGGCCTCAAAATAAATGAACTTGTATTTGTGTGTGTGTGTGTGTGTGTGTGTGTGTGTGTGTGTGTGTGTGTGTGTGTGTGTGTGTGTGTGTGTGTGTGTGTGTGTGTCCACACCGTGTAGCTGGTATAGAGAGGATGTCCAGGTTTGGGCCGGGGGGGAAGAGGGGGTCCTCTTTTTGAGGGCCTCTGAGCCGGCAGCTGATTGGCTGTTACAGGAGGGGGAGTGGTCTGTGAACTCTGGGCGGCTGGTGACACGGAGAGAGTGGGACTGGCTCTGGAAGACGGAGGGATCTGGTTGGCTGAGGAGGTCGAGTTGACGGCTGGAGGTGGCGGACGTCCAGGAATGGATTTGATTGGTGGAGGACGGAGGGGGAGGAGCTTTTCCCCTGAGGGCCTGAGGAGAACAGAGTGACTCAGGTGTGAGTAGTAATTCTCTAAAGGCATCGCGATCACAAAAATGTGATGCACAACCTGAAAACAAAATGCCTCCGGCCACTAGGTGTCGCTGGCACGGAGGAATAAAACCACACCAGAAGAAAGAAACACTGAAAACCATCATGTCTCCTGTAATGTGTTATTCCCTCAATCTTACATTACTTTAGTGTAAATGTTCTGAATCATCACTTGTATCTCTCTGTGTGTCTGTGCTTGATTTGTATCTACACTGAGCAGCTCTCACATCGAGACTCAGGAAATCTCCGTCTTACCGGCGAGGAAGAGGAGGGTCTGAGGGGTTTGCAGCTCTGGTAGTTTCTGCTTTATGCTGGATCACAGGGCTTTTCCTCAGGGACGGAGCCGGAGCTGTGACGGGGGGTTTGGCTGGAACCGGAGTGGCGGTGGCGGCCGGTGGTCCTGATGGTTTGGGGGTTGGAGCCGGAGCAGTTGCAGATTTGGATGAGACCGGGTTTGGATCCGGAGGCGTTGGTGAAGTTCCAGTAGGTTTGGGAGCCAGATTTGGAACTGCAGGTGCGGAGTAGAAGTCAGAATACGTTTTAAATATATTTACTTCCTATTCATATCAGAAGGTTAAGTTAGTGAACAATAGTGAAATTAACATTTTAGGAAGTAAAGGAAAAGAATACACAACAAAACTGCTCATTACCAACTTTATTTAAAACCAAAACAAACTTCATATTGTTCTCATGTAAATTGGGCTTTTACTGTGAAGGAGCTGCAGCCACACATTCTGCTCCAGGTAAAACAGAAGTATGGAAAGTATCTCTCTCACACACACACACACACACACACACACACACACACACACACACACACACACACACACACACACACACACACACACACACACACACACACACACACACACACACACACACACACACACACACACACACACACACACACACAGTTTACAGTTAATCTGGAAGCCTCTGGGTACAGGGGCGTGACATCTCTGACACTCTCCAGACAGTAAACCTATCAGAGCAGACTCTGCTTCTTGGAGGCGGGACCAGGAGCATTCAGACAAAGAATGAACAGAGGTTCATTCTGACAAACCACAAACAGAGGGGGCTCTTTTTCTCCTCACACAATCACAGCATTTGTCTTTCACAATGTTTGGATTGCATAATGTAACATACACGCACACATTAAATCTCTCCACGTTTGCATATTTATGCCACATAACAAGGACGCAAGGTTTACGTCTGTAAGCTTTCAAATGCTCCATTGTGCTACAGCTACATCCAGCTTAGTGTTCACACACACAAACACACACACACACACTCTCTTACCGCTGGCCCTGCGTGGTGAGGTCAGTGCTGCCGGTTTGGTCGGGACGCCTGGACGAACACTTCCTACTTTCACTGCAACAACAAGAATCAGAGGAGAAGAGATAAAGACGATTCGGTGAAGACAACTTTCATTAAAGCACCGATACATTCTTATAACTAATAAAATATCAAATCCTAATCCAATATCAACACAATGTTTTTGGAGTTCCCACTATCTGCAGGCAGAGGTACAGATTACAGTTTAATAACACTCACCAGTTGGTTTTGCATCGTCCTGCGTCTCTTCAGCCTGAGGCTCGGCCTGTGCTCCACCGCTGACCTCCACTGAGGGTCTCGGGGGAAGAGTCGGGATGGTTTGCCCAGCTGTGTTGCTCTTGTCCTGTTGTGCTGCTCCGATGCCGGCCCTGGGGGCAACTGGAGGTCTGGGTGGAGGTTTGGGGTTTGGAGCTTCACTGAGAGAGGGTGTGAGTTTGGGTGGAGGGGGCCTGGGGGCCGGGACGGGGGCCGAGGCAGGAGAAGAGACGTTAGATGACGGGGGTGTTTCTGTAGGAGACTGTGGTTTTGGTGCGACTAAAGGTTTCGAAGGTGCTGCAGCAGGTTTCAGGACACAAGGTGCTGCAGCAGGTTTCAGGACACAAGGTGCTGCAGCAGGTTTCAGGACACAAGGTGCTGCAGCAGGTTTCAGGACACAAGGTGCTGCAGCAGGTTTCAGGACACAAGGTGCTGACTCTGGAGGCGTTGGAGTTTCAGCGTTTGACTCCTCAGACAGAGATTCACGTGTTTCCTGTGCAACCGACTCTGACACCTCTGCTGTCAAAGCACCATCTTCCCAGAAGACTTTGCTGGATGGTTTGGAAGTGTGTGAAAAGTTTTTGGGTTTTGGAGCGACAGTGGGAGGGGCAGATTTTGCCGGTTGGAGACGAGGGCGTGGCCGGGGTTCAGGTTTCTTTGTCACAACAAAGTCTCTGTCGTTAGTGTCGCCACAGCTCCCATCAGCCACCTGCTGCTGCTGCTCAAACGCTTGGATCCTCGCTTTCAGCGCCGCCATGTCCTCTTCCTCGCTCTCTGACTGGCTGTGACCACTGCTGTCGCTGTGGGGATCAGGAAAGCCCCAGTCGTCTGAGCTGAAGGCGTCGAGCAGCTCCTGCAGGTACTTCCCCTGACTAACTTCTTGGTTGGGGGTGTCAGCCTGAGCACGGGCGGTGAGCGTGGCCAAACCGTCCTCACGTAGCTTCACCAAAGTCTGAACTTCGACCTCGCTCCTGCTGATTGGCTGGACACCGAGCTTAGAGCGAGGGCGTGGTCTAGGACGCTCCAACGGGACTTGAGAAGAAGCAGAGGGAGGAGTTGCGGAGTCGACTGCAGCAAAAGCCTGATCCCGCTGGTCAGTTTGGGCACAAGTGGTCGAGGTCAAAGGTGAACAAAGCTGCGTGAGGACGTCACAGCACTGTGTGTGTGCCGAGGCGTGCGTGACCGTCTCGGGCTCCGTGTTTGTTCCGACACAGTCACTGTTTAGGGAAGTGAGTGTTGATTGGCTGGCGGTGGTGGTGATGTCATCGATGTGAGATGATTTGGGAGGATGGGAGAGAGGGGAGGGTCGTGGGGGTCTCACCGGTCTTCTCACTACAAAAGGAACAAATTATTCTTGTAAATATTCACAATCAAAATGTCAGAGTACAGTGAATAATAATGAGCAGCACTCGCCCTGAGGGTCTTGTGGATCAGGAGCAGATCCTGGGTCAGTCTGTGTGGCGATGGTTGTTGTGGAAATCGGACGTGTTAAGGATGAAGATGAGGATGAAGAGGAAGAAGAAGAAGGAAGGAGAACCTGCTCCTGTGTCTTCTCCCTGATTACCTCCTCGTACGAAGGAGGTGGCTGATGGAGAGTAACAAGGTCAAAAGGAAAATCACAACAAAGATACAACTGGAAAAGAGAAAAAGGTTTAAATGTCAACTTTATGCTGTTTACCATCTTTTTGTATGCAATCTTTTCCTTATTCTCATTACTACTATAATAATTGCTTCCTTTTCCCCATTAGCAACACGTCTTAGTTGCTAATAATGTTTTTTGCAACCCAGTTCCGATGAAATTGACTTGATTACCTGTATGGACGGAGGGATTGTGGGTCCCCAGATCTGTGCAGCAGGAGGAGGGGGTGGTGGGAAACCCCCAGAGGCCCCTGGGAACCAGGAGGTGGAGGCCAGCGGCTCTGCAGACAGGATGGTGATCTCCGGTCGCCTGGCAACAAGTACAGATAACAGGGCTGCAACAACCGACCAAAAGCACAACCTGACACGACAACAATAATTCAAATAAAACCACAGCGATCCAGCAGCGACTCACCTCCTGTCTCGCTCTCGGTCCCTGTCTCGCTCTCTGGTGTTGGACGTCTCGGAGAGAGAGGTCGACCTGGTGGAGGCTGACGGACAGGAAACAGCTCAGAGTTAAACACAGACGACTGGAGCGTCACATGACGTGTGGGAAACGAGCAGAGGCTGAACATTTAGGTGAAGTTATCAAACAGTCATTTCAAGAACATGAGCATGTCCAACCTCCGCTGCATTTAACTAACCTTTATTTAAAGTTCCAGTAAAGACACTATCACTAAATAGATGTTAAAGACGTAGAGAAAGAAGAACTTCACTCACTTCTTTTGATGGCAGCTCTGATGGACGAGAGAGGACCCTGGCTACAGAGAGAGAGAGAGAGAGAGAGAAAAAAGGAAACTGTGAGTCACAGTATTTCACCTCTGTTTCCATCTCCTCCCTCTTTAAAGCTCTCTCTCTCGCTCGGTTTTCCAGTGACAAACATAGCTCGCTCGTCCCACCCACTCCTCAGTGTTGGAAACCCACACATCCACATTTTTCATGACGTAATTTGTAAAATGTTTGTTTTCTCTTGAAGCTGAGGCCCAACTCTCAAATTAAGAACAGATTCAAAACCACAGATTGTTGACGGGTCCAAGGTCTCGAACACAAGACTCTAAATAAAGATGGACGATGCATCGCCACTTCCTCCCACTGTAAAAAATGAAGCTAAACTATCTTTGTATCGTTGTGTGTTGTACTTCTTTAAGAGTCAGGTTTACGCACCTACAGTGAAACCACAACATACGGACGGAAAACATGGAGGTCATACTGGTCAAGTGTGACCTCAATGTTTTTTTAGCGCAATGTTTTCTCCTCCTCCTACCACAACAAACACACGAGAGAAATGTCACCACCTCTTTTTTTTGATGTTGCTCCACTTTCTTTAACTAAAACCCTCTGTGGGGTTTTTTTTTCAATGATTTTTTTTACTGTTTAAAATCTTTCAGGATGAAGAATTTGCCGAAATCAGAGAAAGAAAGAACTTGAAAACTCTCCCCTGGTTCTTCCCAGTCGTCAACTTGTTGGCATCCAGGCCGATCAAACTGATTCACAGATATTTCAGCGGCTCGAGGTTCAGAAACCGAGCCAAGAATTCTTCCCACTTTAAGAGAGACGTAGTTGTTGTGATGCAGCGACTCACCCAGACGACAGAAGGAGGTCAGACGTCTTTCTGCAACTTTTTATTTCTCTCAGGCTGTCTTTTCAACTGTTGAAGTGTTTTCTGCTCTTTGTCTGTGCTTGTCTCTCTTTCTCACAGAGCTGTAAACCAACGTGACTCACCCCCCCGACACTGTCCAAACCCTCCGCTTCACTTTCAACACTGACGGAAAAATACTCCTCTTTCCATATCTGACTGTTCACTGAAAAAAGACCAGTGGGTTGGACAAAACAAAAACACTGAGTGAAGCCTGGTAAATTCATTGTACTGATTTTATTTAGACACAAACAGACGATACTAATTTGAACTCAATGCTATTTTTTTTTTATGCCGAGTCTTGGTAAACACTGTTTAGTTTCCACTAAGGTCACACCCGTACAGGCAGCTGACCAATCGCGAGTCAGCCTTAGCTGTCAATCATGACGTCACAGCCCATTTTTACATCATCAAATAACTAGAAGAAACGTGAACACTTGAACAAACATCAGTGCGATAAGAACTTTATAAAACGACAGAAACAATCTTTGAGAAAAATCTGTTTAACGTCTACTAGTTTTTTGTTTGGTCCATGTCCCATCTGCTAACATAGAGGAGGGAGGGTTTATGACCTATACTGCAGACAGCATCACTACAGAAAATCTACTCACACATGTGCTCCTCCACACTATTTTCATCAAAGAAGCACCCCCCCCACCCACCCCCACCCCCTTGGATCTCTGGGTCTGACACACTCCTGAAAGTATTTGGTGCTGCTGGCCGGTTGGCATAGCAACTAGCCAGAGAAGTCACAGGGTTTAAAAGTGTGTGTGTGAGTGTTTATTGGGGAAACAGAGCCTCGGGTTTGGGTTTATTTTACTTTTAAAAGTGAAGGTTGTGAAACAGTGGAAATCCCCTGAGGCACGATGACACAGCAAAATAAGAGACTGACAATAAAATAAATAAATAAATAAATCTTTTTTTCAGGCTGTAGTTTCTGAGTTTGGCAGATGTCTTTTTTTTTTTTTATGAGAAATTCCCTTTGTCACATCCAAGGTTTTCAAGGTGTTTGTATCTCTATCGTTTATAACGTTGTGTGGAAGTGTGGACGGAGCCAAAGGAAAAACGTTTTACCTGTGACGATGCTCGGGCTTACGTCTGTCAGGACGACCTAGGGAGAGAGAAACAGAGATTGTGATTGACACTTGTGTTCGTCAAAAATGTGTTTACCTTGACATGAAGGAATCAGCACCATCTTTAGAAACCACATCAAAACAGGAGCGTTTCAAGGGACTTTGTGGGCCCCAGGCATGAGGGACCTGGGGGGCCATGCATAAAACCACAACCATTTTTAACCAAACCTCTAACATGGCAAAACTTTTGGCAAAAAATTAGCGGCACGGGGCCTCGTTAGGGAGTTTCCGACCAAGGTGTCGTTGCGTCATCTTCGGTACGTTGCTGATCATAGAATTCAAGGGGGTTCTCACAAAATTGACAGGGGCCGGAAAATAATTGCCTGCTTTGCCCTCCCTGTTTTAAACACCCCTGCTTCAAAATAAAATACCCATAAAAAAGGAGCCACATCACCGTCCTCTGCTGACACTTTAGTTTGACGATCAGGTAACGATCACCACAATGACGAGCACTCACAAACGAGAATGAAGGGAAAAGTAAACGTGTCCTCGTCTGAACCGCCTGTCATCACCTTTCAAGGTGAACAAAGAAAAAGAAAGAGGACAGGACTTTTTTCTCTCTGTGAACATTTCCTACCTCCTCTCCTTCTCTTCACATCACAACTGATCAGTAGCTCAGCTCCCGGCAGCGTCCAGAGAAACTTAGCGTTGACGTGTTTGGAAAAGATTTGATTCTATCCTTTTTACTCTTCTGTTGAAAACTCCAAATTTCTCTTTCCTCCACTCTGTCCTCTTCTTCTCTACTTCTCTCCTTCTCCAAACGTCAGACCGGACCGCCCAGCTGTGCTGCCCAGCTTTCTGGTTGGCAGCGACCATACAGGAAGTGGGGCTGTGATTGGCTGCGGTGAGATTCTGCTGGAGTCATCAGGTCTTTTAACACTTCCAGATGTTTGATCTGAAGCAGGCTGACTGAGCGCTGTGCTGGAGCTGCGTTCAAACATGCAAATGCACAGCGCAGCAAAAATTCTCTGCAGCGCACCGACAGTCATCTGTTGGATTTTCCCGGTAGGCACCAAGGGGGCAAGGTTAGAGGTCAAAGGTGAGAGATGAGCTCTAGAAGGGATTTCCTGTTTTGCGGAAGGAAACGTCATTAAAAAGAGAAAGACTTAGGGATTTAAGGAAGTTATGAAAGAGACTAAAGGAATGTCTCTAGGAATTAGGAAAGTGAATGATCGACAGTCATCATGACGTTTCTGCTTTGAAGCAGAATTAATGTGCGTTACTTTAAACAACACAAAGTAAGCTTTACTGAGCAACAGCGCCCTCTGCAGTCACACATGGTATTAATTCTGTTGGGCTGCAGTGGAACCACGATGCAGTTCATTAACGCATGACGTCACCACATTCACATTGAACGAGCAGTGTTTCAATACGAGTGGAAAACACGAGTCAGCACCTTTCACTCTTTAATCTCCAAACGTCAGTAGAACCTTTATTAACGCAGGTGTAATTCGACCCGAGACAGTGACTTTCAACATTTTGATTACGCTGCACATTTTGCCCCGAAGCTAAGGAGCGGCTGAACACAAACCTTGTGGTAAACAACCGAGTTCAGATGCCCAAAAAAATTAATCACAGATTGCCGTTAAATCCACAGGGAGCAGAACCACAGAAGAGGAATGCTGCACACAAACACGCAACCTTATTGTTGGTGCTTTCCAGAGTTTTGAGTTTGTGTCGTCGCTAAATGTGTCAGTATCCAAACGTTTTCAAGGATTTCTGAACTAGATTTCCTGCACGTTCGCTCTTGGGAAACAAATGTGAGGGACAAAAAAATAAGAAACATGTTGGATCTAAACTCAGCGACCTCAGCTTCTCACAATCACATGTTGCACAACAGCAGCTGACTGAGACTCGGAGGGACACATGCTCCCAGATCTGTGTGCGTCAACCATGTTGAAGCCCGTTTCACAGTTCCCTATTATCAACCGTCACCTGATATCACCTGTCAGAGCCACTTCTACTTCACATTTCTCCTTGTGTTCATTCCAAACAAACTGAAACCAGGATCAAAACACATCAAACACAAGACTTAATGGAAACTCTACGTCGTCTATTCGAGTACAGACTGTAAAATAAAGATGGACGATGCGTCTCCACTTCCACCACTTTGTACAAAAGAGGAAAGAAACAGGAAGTATTTGTCATTTTCCAAAAATATGCCCCGTCCTAAACAGAGGGATGAAGTGACGGTGAAATTATACGCTTGTCTTACACACAAACGCGGTGCTGAAAGGCGAGACATGCTAAATTATATCTTGTGTTTCCCTGAATGAGACTTGTACATAATGGTTTTAAGTCTTGGCACAGGCCTGCACCATTACAGCCAACTGGGAATGTGTGTGTGTGTCTGTGAGTGTCTGTGAGTGAGTGAGAGAACTTTGACCCACATGATGAGATATTTACATGTTGATACAAGAATTTATGGCTTTGGGTTTGAGCAGGTTACACCCACAGTCTCACACAGTGAAGTTCAACCTCTCTCTGAACCTCACATCAGCAGTTTGAGACTGGGAGCGCACAGGGAGACATGTTGGTCTATCAAATGGTTCCTATAAACACAAAGTGAACATATTCAAACTGCCTGGTGTATATTTTAAAAATATTTATTCTCTTAAAACTTGTGAAAGAATTTATGCTTAAGCGATTAGTTTATTGAGCCATTAGTCAATCACCAGAAAATTAATTAGCAATAGTTCTGATAGCATTCTGCGGTTCTGGCTGCAGGAGGCGCTCTCCTGTATCATACATGACAATAAACTGAAAAGGTTTTTGTTTCGGGATTTTTAATCGTACAGAACAAAAAGAAACTGCCACCCTGGGATTGAGGAGATTTGAGATGGGCATTGTTGACTTTCAAAAGAAATCTATATCTTTAACTAGTAAATAAACTTATAGTCACTCATAGTTTATATATATATTCAGCTAATTGAAGCAGTAATTTGGTGATATTTTAAATCCAGTTCATCAGTCCCATGAGAGATTTAACAGGGAGACATCAAATATCACAGACGTGGAGAGAGGAGGATCCCATTGAAGTCAATGAAACTCAAACTGAACAAAACCCAAGAGACAAACGCAGAAATTCAACATAAACAATATAAAAATCTAATCACAGGAGTGTTTTTGAGTTGTTATCTGTACATTTAAAGTTGTATTTTCATCATAAGTTCCCATTTAACTTGTGACAACTTCTTTTCCAACATTTACTATAGAGATAATTTAGTTAAAAGAGTATTTTGAGCTGTTATCTGTACATTTAAAGTTATATTTACATCATAAGTTCCCATTTAACTTGTGACAACTTCTTTTCCAACATTTACTATATAGATAATTTAGTTAAAAGAGTATTTTGAGTTGTTATCTGTACATTTAAAGTTATATTTACATCATAAGTTCCCATTTAACTTGTGACAACTTCTCATCAACATGAACTCTATAGAAACCTGGTGACAGGAGTATTCTGGGCTGTTTTCTGGACATGGGAAGTTTCTGTGTGATGTTGTTTTTACACTCTAACCTGTGACAACTTGTTTTCCCAACATGTCTGAACAAACGAAGTGTGTAACAGGTGAAATCTGAACAAACAGGATGAATGTCAGGGGACATTTCGGCTCGTTTACCTCCGGAGGTGTGGGGCTGTCGTCGGACCACTTGCTCCCGGCTCTCCCTCATGTTTTCCTCCTCTTCCTCGGAGCGAGCCTCGGCCATGTCTCCTCTCCGCTCTCCGGTGTTGTCCTCGGGGGGGGAAGTGAAACGGAGCCGGGTCAGAACCACAGGCTGTTTACGAGGAGGTCACAACTCCCGACATTGTTCCTCCTCCTGCTCCTGCTGCTGTTGTTGTGTCGTCGCTAAACATCCAGCAGCCGCCGCGCGACCACAGCCTCGACAACCCGGGACAAGTTCACCCGAACACGGCTCGGCTCCGTGAGACGCTCCGGCTCCGCACGAAGCAGCCGCGGACACGACAACACAGCTCAAAGCCGCAGTTACGTTCAAACTGCGCAGTTTGAACGTAACTGCGCAGTTTCTTAACGTCAAGTTTCGGGTGAAGAGTTTCTGCGCCGCGAGCTCAGCGCACAGCTGCACGCGCACCGGCCCCGTGACGTCACCAACCGACTTTAAAAAAAAAAAAAAAGAAAAACCTGGGAAAACAAATGGCGGACCCAACAATTAGCATAAATAGAGTGACACAAGCTAAGCTACATGGCTGAAGTGGTGCTAATGAGCAGTGGTTAAAGAAATAAGGAACAAAAAGAGACATTAAATTACCAGAAATATGACGCACAACAACTGCAATGAGACAAAGATGACCACAAATGATGCTGAAAATAACAACGACTCACAAAGAGGGACACGAAACAACTCCGAAGAGATGCAGAACCACCCAAATAATAATAAATAACTGCTGGACACAAACTAATCCTCTTGAGAAATAACCCAAAGATGCAAAACAACCAAAATATAACACAAAATAAAAGACAGAAAACAAACCTAAACACATACAAAACGACTACGGACAGAAACAAAATGTTCACATAGAGAAAAATAAATCACAAATGACACAAAACAAAGCAGCCGTTGTGTTGTCACTGCTTTTATAGACAATTAAAAAAAGGATAAAATAAGAATAAAGCTGAAATCTTAACAGGCTGAACACGACAGAGACACAGATGACGATGGATGATGAAGAGCGACTCAGTGTCGATCAGTGTCAACAGTGATTAACAGGTCGAGACAAGCAGAGAGGTTTTAGTTTGAAGACTTTAAAAGAAAAAGACACAATAACTAGTTTGTAAACCTGCATTTTTTTTTATTTTTGCAGCATCTGTGTGATTTCTCTTGTATTTTGGGGTCCTGATGATTTGACACTTTGTTTTATTGACAGTTATGTTGGTGACAGAACATCATAGATGAGATTCTGGTTTAAACAAAGACAGAAAATCATGTATTGAAAGTTAAAACGACCCAGAATGAAAGTTTGGGATTCTGTCACTTTTGAACTTTTCCATTTAATGACTCTTCAGATTTTATTCAGAATTGATTTGACTAGATTTGTGATGGTTCCATGTGTCATGTCATCAAGTTCAAACTCTGCACGTGCATCTGATACTGAAGCAATAAAAAACACTTGTTAACATGTCAACTGTAGTTTCTGTGTTTTGCCACAGGAGGGCAGCACTGACTAATCTTTCTCTCTCTCTCTTTCTCTCTTCTTTTCTTTCTTTCTCTCTTTCTTTCCTTGATTCTTACTCTCTCTCTTTCTTACTTTCTTTCCAGCTCTCTCTTTATTTCTCCCTCTTTTTCTTTGTTTTTCTTTGTTTCTCTCTCTCTCTCTCTCTCTCTCTCTCTCTCTCTCTCTCTCTCTCTCGGGGGCGTGGTTTGTGGTGCATTCGGGCGGGGCCACATAGTTACCTAGCGGCCAGCAGCAGGGTGATTGACAGCTGAGCAGCTTAAAGCCTCAGAGAGACTGAAACAAAACAACAGCTCGTTTTACAAGAAGAAAAAGAAACGTCTGGATTTTACTTTGTTTGACTTTTATTATTGATTGTTTTGTTTGTTGGATTCACTTTGTGTCTGTTGAGAAGAAGAAGAAGGAGAAGAAGGAGAAGAAGGAGAAGAAGGAGAAGAAGGAGGAACAGTAAGAGAGGCTGAGACACGTTTACCTCACTCCAGCAGGTCAGTGTCTATATTAAGAGTAAAGGTAGAAAATAAGAAATATAAACATACACAACATGAAGAATTGTAAAAATGTAATATGAATAATAACAACATGTAATTATAAAATTTGAATAATAAAACATATTACATTAAAAATGATATTATATACATGTATAGTTTAATGAAGTGAACACAACGGATAGAAAAACTTTGAATTGAAGTAATAGAAGTAAAACATAATTAGAACAGAGTAGAATATTAGTCATTATAAGACAGAAACAAGAAAGAGGGAGATTCAAAATAGTAGAAAAATAGAAATTTGTACTTTTTTAGATGAAAATATCTACAGATCTACATCTACTGTGTGTGTGCATGTGCGTGTGTGTGGTATACCGTGTCCACACACTCATTGGCTTGCCTAAAGTTGCTAACAAGTGTATGCACACACATCAACACATCAGACAGGACCAGATGACGGCAGGTATGGGAAGCTTCCTTTGAATCAAACCTAAAACAAACTTCTATCGTAGCGCATTCCCGGATTTTACCTCATTCTAGTTTTTATTATTTTTATGGTGGTCACATTTGCAGATTCAGACCTGGTTGTGTGTGTGTGTGTGTGTGTGTGTGTGTGTGTGTGTGTGTGTGTGTGTGTGTGTGTGTGTGTGCTCTGCTGAAGTGCCCTTGAACAGTCGTCATCATGATTTCATCCAAACCTCAATCAGATAAAATGAAGAGCATCAAAAACCAGGTCAGAAACAACGTGAATACCTCCGGCCTCCTTGTGTGTGTGTGTGTGTGTGTGTGTGTGTGTGTGTGTGTGTGTGTGTGTGTGTGTGTGTAATCCCTGGTTTGTGTGATGGCATGTGACTGTCTGACTTTAACAAGGACACACACTCACACACACATGCCGGCACTTGTGGGGACATCATTTCCTGGGGACTCAGCATAACTTTAACCACTGACCCAAAAATCTGTGTTTTCCTAATTAGAGACTCAGCTTTTGTCCTCGTGTTGGACAAGTTGTCCCCAATTAACTGGTTTTTAGTATTATATTTGTTTCCAAAGGTAGGCTATGACAGAGAGACACACACACACACACACACACACACACACACACACACACACACACACACACTCGTGGTGGCGGTTTGGGATTAAACATCACTATCTCATACACACGGTTTACAAATCCATCCTTTACCATCTGGGCCTTTAATCTGTGTTTGTGTGTGTGTGTGGTTGCTTGTACTGATATATTTGTGAGGACCATTTTAAGCACAGGAGTGAAGACATTTCCTCACGAAGATACAAAAATGTGTTCGAGCCAGACAGTTTAACAATCTCTCTCTCTCTCTCTTTCTCAGGACAGGTGTCAGGCTCGCTCGTCCATGTGGTCTCGGCAGCAGCTCAGAGGTAGGTACACTGTTCTGTGCAGTTGGGGGGTGGTGGGGTGGGAATTCATGGAATGTCCTGGAATGTCCTGGAACGCCCTGGGTGGGACTCGGATGCATTCGGACCACTCTTCCTGTTTCCTCGCAACCGCTGACGACCTTTACTTCCTGTCTCGGCCTTGGCTGGCGTTGGTTTCTGTGCAGAGATAAAACGGGAGGATGTACTGATACAGTTCTGGAGACATCGGGTGTTTAAGAGCGAGAGAAAAGTGTCCCCCTCCCCCGCTCTGTTCACCAGCCTCCTGCTGAGGATTAATATGTTGTTCACCTCAGAGTTTGTGCGTCAGAAATAAATCCACTGGACCTTTCAAACACACAACAAGTTCAGGACAAGTCTTCTCAGTTAGGTTGAAACAATAAACACACACATCCCCTCCAGTTCATCAGGTGTTGATTTGACTGCACGCTCATGACGAGGCTGCAGTGCCCGTTCTAAACCTGCCTGTTTGCTGGCTTGGTTGCAGCTTTCTTTATCAAACTGCAAAAGTGGCCTGATGTTTTTAATCATATGAAGTTTGTCAAAGTTATGAAGTGAAGGGAAACGAGGGAGTTCACGTATCTCTGGGTTTGGAGAGGGTGAAGCGGAACGTGGACAGGTGGATCGGTGCGGTGCTGTGGTGAAGGTGGAGCTGAGCCGCAAAGCAAAGGTTACGAACTTCACCTGTGGTCACCACCTCCGGGTAGTAGATGAATGAATGAGATAACACACATACCAGCAGCCGATAATGAGCTTCCTTTGCAGGGTGTCTGGGCTCAGCCTTAAAGACAGGATGAGGAGTTCAGACATCTGTAGGGTGTCGGAGTAGAGTCGCTGCTCCATGATATCCTGCTTAGCGTTAAGTTATTTCATGTGGTAATCCAGACACCGGATGCTTCTACAGTCATGAATGAATTTGGTTTTGCAGCATTTAGTAATAGTAAAAACTGGATCATATGATGAGTTCATGTTCAGGTATCACCAAAGGTCTTTGAAGGTTTGTAAAAAACATAATCCGTTTGTTTTGAGATATTTCCGTCCGACCCAAAGCGGTGGACCATCCTTTGAGCCATGGCGCTAGTGTGGCTAAAAATAGCGTTCACCGTCATAGATTATCCTCCTGCAGCTCTCAGCAAGTTGATTTTCATAACGTGGGGAAGTTAAATGAAACTGCCTGGAAGGAAGGAAAATTGTTTTTCACAGCCTCACACATGAAAAACCCTCAGTTACACGTTTGTTTTAAATAAGTCAAAACTGGTGAGCTCCAGGAAGTCCAAGTGTGACGGCCATGTCTGTAAATACGTCAACTAACAGCGAGTGTCACTCTGTCCTCGTCCTGCAGGCCAGCAGCTGTCTGCAGAGCCCAGGGAAGCAGTCTGATGTTGGGGTGAGAGATCCTGCCAATGCCCCCTGTCCTCACATCAGACGACCATCACCCCGCCTCCTCCCCACAAACGCACACGCATATTGACTGGAAACATGCTATAGCCGCCTGACAGCCAATCAAAATGATGGCCTCGGTGGTTGTCAGGGGCGCCCGGAAGAAGTCTCTCACGTTGAGAGGAGTGGACCCGGAGACCTGCATGATCGTGTTTAAGAACCACTGGGCACAGGTAATCAATCAGTCAATTGATCAGTCAGTCAACCAACCAACCAACCAATTAACCAACCAATTAACCAACCAATTAACCAACCTGTTGATCAATCAATCAATCACAAACATTTGATTTACTCTAAAAAATCTCGTTCCCATTCTTTATCTCTCCGTCTCTTCAGTCTGTCCTATTATCCCGTCATGGTTGGCTGACACAGTTTGTGATCTTGTGTGTGTGTTATTGTGTGTGTTATACTGTGTGTGTGTGTGCGTTGCTGACCCAGACTTTGGCCCTTAAACACAGGATCCATTTAGAACAGACCTCTCTCTACAACCGCCAAGAAAACCCACACACACTTTTTGCCTCTGTGTGTCCACAAGTGTATTTTGTGTATGTGTGTGTGTGTGTGTGTGTGTGTGTGTGTGTGTGTGTGTGTGTGTGTGTGTGTGTGTGTGGTCCTTGTCTGAAGCAGCTCGGGGTCAAAGGTTAACAAAAGACCAGACAGTGAATGACATTCTTCCCTTTCTCTCTTTCTTTTCATTCATGCATTCAGCCCTTGTTCGTCCCTCCCAAAGCGATCTCTTTTCTACTGTATCTTCAACTTCTCAGAGCAAATGAAATCTTTCCTATTTAACGTGAACATGTTGACAATAAAAATACAAATCAGCAAAAAGGCGACTAATGAATAAGGCTAAATTTGGAATATACAGTATCAAATTTCTTATATTGTCATATTGTGCATATAATCAAACTTTTTGACTGTTGATGAACATCACTACAGCTTAAAACCCTTAAACAGACAGCTGGGAAAAAGTTGTCATTGGAGAAAGGATATTTCTGAAGTTTTTAACCAAATGTAGTGTAGTCAATCGAATCTTAAAAGATGATCATGTAAAATACATTTATATTGTGTAATTATATCATTCATTAGATTACATATATGTCCAATCTCTCTACAGGTCGTGAAGATTCTGGAGAAACACGAGCCGGGTCGCAGCGGCGCTGGTGCGTTGAGCTTCCTCTCCGGTCATGCTAGTAGCACCAGCGGCTCTGGAGCGTTACGCCTCGGCCCCATCCCGGCTGACGAAGCCAGCGCCGTCCAGAACTATGTGGAACACATGCTCTTCCTGCTGATGGAGGAAGACGCAGGGCAAGGTTAGAGACCAACTAAACAACCCAGCAGGCTTCATCGTGTCACAGTGTTGGATTGTACTGGTTTGATGAGGTTAATGTCCTGATTTCAGGGGGAGCAATGGGTCCGATCCTGGAGTTTGTGGTTCTGGAGGGTGTGATGGAGAGGTTGTTTCTGTGGAGCCTGAGGAGGCAGTTTACTGAGGACATGAAGCTGGAGCAGCTCCGGATGTACCAGATGCTCCTGTCTCAGGCCAAACAGCCTCTGCTGCATCATAAGCCCGTTCTCCGACCGCTCATGATGCTGCTGGCCTCGTGTGCTGGAGCTGGAACCGGTGAGTTGATGGTGAAACAAACTTATTCTCTTTGTTGTGTGACAGCGACATGTGTCCTGTCATTATCGTGAGAGTTCCAGGCAACCACCACAGACGCTCTATGATCAGAGCAGTCACAGGCCAAAGGCTTCAGAATAAAAGCCTTTCATAAAGTGGAGGTTCTGCCAATGTGAAAATCATTAGGTGCCTTTAACACCTGAAAAGAGATTTGAGTTTTTTTCTAATCTCAGACTCTGACAGGTGTCACCGTCATGGATTTCCTTCACCTAGCTAATCAGTTTAAAGAGCAACTGGAGATGGTTTAACTGTCTCCTGACATCTAATTGGTTGTAAGTGGTTCATTAAGAAGGGGTTTCACACACTGCAGGTGTCGATGGTGAGGTGGTTAGTTAATCGCCTGCGTTCCCTCTCCAGACAGCGGCGGCGTGGTGGAGGCGGAGCTTGTCCTCCTGCTGAACCAGCTGTGTGTCGCTCTGGTCAAAGATCCCTCAGTGCTGGAGCTGTTCTTCCACACCAGTGAGGACCAGGGAGCCGCCAACTTCCTCCTCTTCTCCCTGCTCATACCATACACACACAGGTAGGGGTGTATACACGCGTACACACACAGGTACACACACTCACAGATAGGTATATGCACACAAGTACACACACATACTGTATGTATGTAAGAGGTATACACAGGTAGGTATGTAAAACAGGTGCAAACACACTTATGCATAATTAACACAAAGAAAGAAAGGTATCCACACATACTGTATGTACATACATACGATACACACACACAGTTACACAAATACACAGGTGCATCACTATATACACCACTGTATACACACACAATGTATATTAGCATATGTAAAAAACTTGGTTATCTCTGTATCTCAGACAGGGTTCAGTGGGTCAACAGGCCCGAGACGCTCTGCTGCTCATCATGTCTCTGTCGTCCTCCGAGCCTCGAGTCGCCCAGCACATCGGAGAGAGCACATACTTCTGTCCTGTAAGTACACACACACACACACACACACACACACACACACACACACACACACACACACACACACGCACACACACACACACACACACACACACACACACACACTCACAGGATTGAGAGCGTGAACCTTGACGCTTCATTCTAAAATACCTCTGTCGAGCTTCATGGTCGCCTCATGTCTGCCGCTGCTCGTCCTGGTGACGTCATCGATTCGTTCAAGATCGGCTCGTGAATAAAAAACTGAAATAGGAATAAATCTATGCAGCCTGAGATGTGTAAATTAATAAAATAAATGTTAGTGAGAGCGTTTCTCCGCTGATCTGCTCGTTAGTTGAGTTAAACTCTGTCCATCTCCACATTCAGTCCGACTTCATGTAGAGAAGTTAAAACTGAAAAAACATTCTATTGTTTGTTAAGTGTGAAGAAGTTTTTATGAATGAGATCTGTGTCTTGAGTCGTGCAGCGGTGGAGCTCATTCCTCCATTCATCTCCGCTCTGCTTTGTAATCTCGTTAACACAGTTATGTAATGAACTAATGAGCTCGTACTCTTCCTCAGGGACTCACGGAGTGAGAGAGTGTGACAGACAGAGAGAGGAAGGAGAAGAGAGACAGAGAGAGAGAGAGAGAGAGAGAGAGAAAGAGAGAGAGACAGAGATACGGTGGCAGACGAAGGACAAATGGCATATGTTCAGTAGCTTTAGGGCAGAAACATAGACTGTGAATAACGATGCGTCTCTTCTTCCACCCGTTGTACAGAAATGAAGCTCAGACATCTCAGACACAAGCGCTACCATCTTGCACTTTTGACATTAAACCCACTCGACCAATCAGGAGTCAGTCTCAGCTGTCAATCATGATGTTTCACCTCTTTTTTATATCCTCAGAAATCTAATTATAACCAAACTTTTCGGAAACATGAATTGGAAAAAACATCAGAGTGACACGAAAGCAAGAAAAAGATAAAATATGGAGAAACTTTTGTAAATAATAACTAATTCAAAAATCTTAATGACGGTAAACAAAAAATATCAAACTCTTTTCGTTTAATTGCCTGTAAACTCCCTCTGTCGGCCATGTTGGCCTCGTCACTGCCAGTGTGTGTGTGTGACAGGGCGAGCTAAGACACGAGCGTGTGCTGTGTGTGTGTGTGTGTGTGTGTCAGATTTAAACCCATGTGACCACACTCTGACCTCAATCTTTGTGCTGAGTGCAGATTAGTAAAGCAGCGTGAGATTGGCTGGTACACAGGGAGGGATTAGTAAGTCTGCACATGATTGGGCAGCTGCCTGATTGTTAACGAGACTTGAGACTGCATCTGTTTGTCGAACCACATCTGCTGCTGCGGTTTGTGTTGATATTCATGATGTGGCTTTCTAAAAAAGGGTTACATTGAGCAACCCTGGGATTTCATGTTCATAAAGACCTGTGTGTGTTCAAAGATATTCAAGGTCTTTTAATACATTTTAAGACTTTTCTTTTCGAAGTCATGTCTTTGTGATATTTATTTAAAGGCTTTTTGAGGCTTAGAAGACTTTATAAAATACTTTTTAAGACTCTAAAGGCTTTGTAAGATGTTTTCAGGCCTATAAAACACCTCTTGACTGTTTTGAATATTATCTAAAATGTATTTGTTCTGAATATTCTTTGTGTGTGTGTGTGTGTGTGTGTGTGTGTGTGTGTGTGTGTGTGTGTGTGTGTGTGTGTGTGCTGACAGGTGCTGGCCACAGGTCTGTCTGGTCTCTACTCGTCTCTTCCAGCCAGGCTGCAGGTTTACAGTGAAGACTGGCACTGTCTGGACCAGGCCGACTGGCAGCAGGTAACCACGACGACCACACAGTGATTGAGTGACAGGAGCAGGAATCTGACCCACGGACTCACACAACTGAGTTATTGTGTTTGCACGTTTAAAAAAAAAAGAATCATATAGAGTCGGTGAAGTGAACGAGTGAATGAAAGAATAAACAGATGAATGACTTGATTAATGAATGTTGACATCACTCTGACCTGATGTTTGGGGTCAACAGGTTCCAGCTCTCGTCCACTTCCTGCATTCACTGGACTTCTGTAGTGCTGTTACCAAGGTAACACAAACATACACACACACACACACACACACACACACACACACATACACAGGCTGTGAACAATGGCAGAGACCATTTAAAAGAGAAGCATTTATCACTCTGTCTGTTCCGTCCTTATCTGTTTCTCTCAGGTCGCTCATCCCTCCATCAGGTCTCAGTTGCTCAGTTACATCTACAACGGCTTCTTGGTGCCTGTTCTGGCTCCGGCTCTGCACAAGGTACCTGAACACATCACTAGTCGCCGCTGCGTTCACTGACACCCTGAGTGGCAGATGGTGACAGAAAGAGATTTTCCCTGTGTGATGCTCCGTGCTCCGAGGAACCTTTCACACCTGATATTTAGGTTCAGACTAAACTGAAAAGGTCTGAACCAAGCAAAGTGTGAAAGAGTGTGTTATTCTGTGTGTGTGTTCAGCTGACGGTGGAGGAGGTGATGACCACGACGGCGTACCTGGACCTGTTCCTGCGCTCCATCTCCGAGCCCGCCCTCCTCCAAACCTTCCTGTCCTTCATCCTGCTGCACACGCACGACAACGTGCACATTCTGGACACGCTGGTCAGCAGGGTCAACACGCCTTTCCAGGTAACAGATGTACGGTCTGACAGTTGGATGATGCTCTATCCAAACAAGTGAGATGACCTCTGACCTTTTTGTGTGTCCATCAGCTGGGCACAGTGTCTCTGGCTCTGTTCAGGACTCTGATTGGTCTGTTCTGTGAAGACGTCATGCTGCAGCTGGTGTTCAGGTCAGTCTGATAAGTTAAAAAAAATGAAATGGAGTTTGGTCCATATATAATATATACTGCAGCCAGCCACTAGGGGCAACAGGCTAGTGGCTGGCTGCTGTTATGTCATCGAACTGGTCCACGCTCGGACTGACGTGGGCGTGTCTCTGTGTCCTCAGGTATCTGATTCCCTGCAGCCACCTGAGCAGGAAGCAGCGCTCCTCCTTAAAGCAGAGGGACTGTTACTCCTCCAGCGCCGCCTCCTTCCTGCTCCTAATGCCCTCCTGGTGTCCCGTGTACCTCCACAACACAAACACACGCTCACACTCTGAGCACATCCACTTTCCCAAAGGAGCAGGTCAGTACAACGGACACATACACAACACAAGCACCTGTACACGTTTGCATGCTAATTTAAATTGTCTGTCTGCGTTAGACCTGTCTGTGTCGGACAGTGTCGGTTACTGTCGAGGTTCCGATTTTCTGATGGATGTAAACTACCTCCACTACCTTTCCGACGCTCGTCAGGCCATCTCCGCGTCCCACAGGTTCGTGTGCATGACATATTTTCCCCTCTGCGATGAAATCAGGAAACGATGGTCAACAGTTCAAGTTGATTCTTACCTTTTGTTCTGGGGAATAAACCAGTCAAAGATGTTTTGTAATTGTCCAACACTAGGTGTAATGAGTGTTGTTTTCCTGCAGGGCATGTCGGCTCTGGTCGGCCCCATATGACGGGATCAACCCTTCGTCTGACGACAACCGATCTGACACACCAGGGGGCGACGTGGATGAAGAGGAGGAATTTGTACAGCGGGTCAAGAGTGACTCCATCTGCTCTTTGGTCATCACTCCTCCCCCCTCTGCCCTCTCCCCCACCCCTTCCTCCTCAGATACCATCTCCACCAGCAACCACACAGGAAGGGCCAGTTCCGCTCTGGAGCTGGAGTGGGATGACATTTTTGCAGATGACGATCTCTCTTCATCAGTGATGGTAAACTCGGGGTTTGCCAACGGCATTGTGACTCTGGGTCCACCTCCTCCTTTACCTCCTCAGCACATCCAGGAAATGCGACGCAGTGCGATCAAGTTGGTGCACGGCTCGTACGTGGAGGAGTCCGAGTTTCAGGACGATGTTCTCGTCTACGATCTAGTCGCCCAGAAGGACACAAAGGCGGCCATGTTGGAGCGAATCATGGCAGCAAATCGACTGGCACGAGGAAGCATCTCACATGGTCCGCAAGCGCCAACGGCAGTGACAACGTCAACCATCACAACAATGTTAACGCAAACAGGGAGAACGGTAATGGAAACAGTTAACAGCATTATGTCGACAAGGAGGAGGAGCGAGGATGGAGAGAGGGAGGAAAGAAGAGGGAGCGAAGTTTGTGGGAAGGAGGTGAACAGGAGGAGTGAGGAATGCCGGAGGGAGACTGGGAGAAGGAGGGAGGAAGAAGAAGACGATAAAATCAGGCCTGAATCACAAGGAGAGATGAGGGGACGTAAGGTTTTCACCAACGGTTTCAATGTAAAGAATCACATCATCAACGAATGCGATGATGCTGATGAAGACGGCCAGTCGTTAAAGAAAAGCTGCAACCAGAGTGACCTCACACCTAACACAACTGTCAATCACAAGCACCCAACACACCAACAGCTTCTACGTCACAACAGCCAAAATACAAACGCTTTACCCAACGGCCACGACGGATCTGAGCCACATTACCCAACCACGTCTCCAAGTCTGCCTGATAACAAAGTAAAGAAGAACAACGGCTTCCTGTCCCAGTACCATGAACTCATGCTCTCCCTCGGGGTGGAGCCGGACTGTGACGACATCGCGGAGGACATCGGCACGTTCAGAAGGCGGGTCCGAGCGCTCAGGCAAAAACTGGTGGAGGAGGAAGAGGTGCTCTTCCAAGAGTCAGGTTTCAGTTCATCGTGGGATGACGGAGAGGTGGAAGGGGAGGAGGAGGAGGCGATGGAGGAGGTAGAGGAAGGAGAGGAGGCAAAAGGCAGCAGCAGGAATGGAGTTCCATTTACAGGTGTGTTTCTGAGCCCGAGTGTTTTAAGTAGCTTTCTGAATTCCATTAGAAAAACTGAAAGAGGCTTTGAGCTCGCATCACCACTCCAGAGTGGAGTACCAGCAGACTGCCTCAACATTAGGAAGTGACCGTTTTGTATTTAATGACTTAATATATGAAATGGGTCTTTATATTCACACTAACCTGTAGTTTACCTCGCTGTCCCAGGTCCGTTCATCAGTGTCCTGTTATCTCGGCTCGAGAACATTCTGGAGAACTCCATCGCTGTAAACCTGCTGGTGACGGGCATCTTGGCCCAGCTGGCGTCGTACCCACAACCTCTGCTGAGATCCTTCATGCTCAGCACCGACACAACGCACATTCAGCCCAACGTACGCACTCTGTACCAGGTAACATCCAATCACACGGCATATGCATCTGGTTTGGTTTCTCATTGTTTCGCAGATCTAAATGATAACGTTGTGTACGTCTCTGTAGGTGTTGGTGTCGGTTCATGCTCAGATTGAGCGCTACGTGGCGGCCAGAGCAGATTATCCAGCGCTGGTCACTCAGGCCTGGAGGTTCTTGTTGGTGAAAGACCAGGACAGCAAGTTTAGAGGTGAATAAACACAAGCGTCTATTACACACAAACGGGAAATGAAGCTGAAGGTTTTAGAGCCAGAAGCCGTGTATCCTTTACAATAAAGAATGTATCCGACAAAGAATCGTATCAGTCGCTTCTTCAACACGATTTCAGTGACATTATCAAGCAAAGGTTCATTAAACTGATGGATTTTTGATCGACAGGACCTTCAGGATAACACGGTTTGCACAATATTGGAAACTCTATGAGATAACTACACTAGATATCAAGTTGGAAAAGGTGTAGTAAACATTTTGTCTGTAGCATACTGACCTTTACCGTCCTCGTGTTCCTCAGAGTGCCTCGAGTCTCACGGCGGCGATATCATCCTGGACCCGTCTCTCCCCAACGGCTCTGTGAGAAACGCTCTGGCGCTGCCCCCTCTTGGCGTCCTGCCGCCCTGCCCTCCGATCCCCCCCCAAGCCAAGAGCCGAGTGTTCGCCATCGTCCTGTTCGCAGAGTTCCTCAAAGAGCTAGCCGCCATCGCCCAGGAGCACAGCATCGCACTGGACTATTCTCCCGAGGAGTAATCAGAGGAGCGTTGCCTGAGAAAGTGCCACTAATGTGCCCGTGAGCAAGGCACTGCTGAAAACCTCAAACAGAGGAAGTGATACACAACTACCAGCAGAAGACTGGGGGCTTTCTAAAAGTCCTGAAGCACAAAACATGCAACACAAACTATACGACCACAACATGTGAGTAAATTATATTGATTTCATGCATAAACTTGTACATTTGTATATATTCCTGGCAGCACTTGAATATGTTTCCCCCCATGTGAATATGGATGATGATTTATGCTGATGAAAATTATTTGATGGGGCATATTTTGAAGATAAATAATATTCCTTCTCTAAATGTTTTATTTTTAAAAAGAAAAGTACCTTATTTCAGCTGATTCAACTTTAATGGTGAAATGAAGAGTTTGTTCTGTTGTGTCTTTAAATGCAGAAACACAAACACTCTTACACAGTAATGACAATGCCTTACTTCAACACACTAAGAGATTTCCGTGCAATATACGCGATGATGCGAAGTTGTGTCTTGTCTCATTTGCACTTGTATCAGTTTGTGCTTCGTTGTTTTTAATGTTAATTGTGTGATTTCAGTCTGTTAATGTTTGTCCCTCTTTGTTTTGTTTTTTTTACTTCACCTGTTGCGTTTGAAAGAAGGTAAATCTGACTTCCTGTTTGCATCGGCTTCACTTTACCTGAGCTCTACATCCAACTGAGATCTGTGTTCTCACTTCCTACATTTTTACACCAACGAGGAAGCATGTGTTGTTGTTGGAAAACTTAATCACCGTATCTTTAAACGAAACTGAACTCAGAACTTCATCCGACTCTTTTTGTCCCTGATTGTAAACACTGCCGCCCTCGTCACTATACAAACCATCATTATTACATTATTATTATGGGATGGACGAATCAGACTGGACTCTGAAGCAGTACATCTCTCAGCCCATCCTGTTGAGGGTCAATGCTGCCATCTGCTGGTGAACCACCACTGTGACGCTTCATTATTAGGTCTCTTCTTTCCTTTTGGAGGAAATTATTGCCAAGATGATGTGAAAATAATTAAGACCATAAAATATCGTGATCCCTGCTAACGCTTTGTTTGTGTCTTTTTTTTTGCTTCTTTAAAATGTCTTCATCATTTTTAAGATTCAACCATTTAAAGAGTCTTAAATGTGTTTGGAACTTTTCAAGTGCAGGTCAATGCAGCACCAGATCAGCTTTTAATATGAAAAGAACATTTTGCAAATTGGGTTGAACATATTTGTTGCTATATAGTGGATGATTTATATAAAATGTTCCAGTACGACAGAGTTGTCTGTATAGACTTTGCAGATGCTGCAGCACAGCAGTAAGCTACAGGATGTCATTTGAATTTCACCCAATAAGAAAACAAGACTAAAGGTCTTTGCAAACTAAGTCTGTAGCGACAGTAGCGATTGGGGGATGGAGCCGCTCGACCAATCGCGGGTCTGTCTTAGCTGTCAATCATGACGTCCCACCCCTTTTTAATATCATCAAATAACTAATTAACTGATCAGGACCATGGAAACTTGAACCACTTTGAATCACTGAGGAGAAGCTGTTTCAAAGCATCACCACTGAGTTATTTCCCTTTTTTTGCACTTTGAATGATTTTCATTGCTTCATCAATTTTGTGCCTAAAACTTTGCATGTGTGATATTTGCTGATACAATAAGTGAGGAGATGTGACGTCTCCGTGGTTTGACAGTTCCTGTGTCGGTGCATTCAGTCGTAAAGTGACAGATGATAAAGCTGCTGCGGCGGCCTTCTGTCAGCTGGAGCAACTGTGGTGGTCCGAGTTGTATCACCTTACGTTTGGAGGTAGCTGCAGCAGAAGAAGAAGAAGAAGAAGAAGAAGAAGAAGAAGAAGAAGAGGAGAAGAGGTGATGATGATGACGATGATGATGAAGGTTTCTCTGCTGCTGTGGGTTCTCGGTGAGTAGGTGAAAAACTGCGTGGTTTAATGTGCTTGTCTGGATACAAGATCTCACTTCCTGTGATCAGATAACATCAGAGTAAATATTGAATAAATCCGATCAAGTAAATGATGAACCTTTGAACACAAACCATCATTTTTCTCTTTGTTTCTGTCTCTGATTTGACTTATTTTAAAGTCAATGTGAGTTATTCACCTCCATTAATTTCCAAACAGCATTTGAAAGTTCATCCACCGCTGTGAATGAGAAGCAACAGAAGAATCAGGACATAAACTGATAAAAACTCTTTGACTTCATTCAGACCTAAAACCTACAATTTGTCTAACTCAGCATCAGGAACCGAACATTAGCCCAAATTTTACTCACTTCCTGTCACATGTTCTGTGAACTGTCCAAGTGTCTCGTCTTTACTGACCCCTTCTGGAGAGTGTGCACATTTTTTATTACGCCACGGCAAAGACATACAACACCAGCGGCGCCACTTCACGTTCGCTGTTGCTCAGACTCTGACTCCAAATGACGTCCAAGATGGCAGCGTTCTTATCCGAGATATTTTGGTGTCATTTTCCCACAATACAATAAATCTTTACTTAGAGATCTTTACTTATTCAGATGAAACACTATTAAAAGGTCAAATCACTCTTCAGTTGAAAAGACACTCGACCAGTGACATTACTTTGTATTAACACCTGACTACGTAAGAACCGCTGTTAAACATGTTTAATTTACACGCCCAATTCTCTTTTCGCTGCAGGTGGTGCAGTGATGTCATTAGAAGAGTCTGATGGAGATACTGAAAGTGATGAAGATTCCAGTGGTGATATCGAAGTCGAATTCATCTCTGTCCCCTTCTCAGGTGACCTCAACCTCCACTGCTGTTTTTAACACTTTGTTTTCTTACGTTATCAAAGTGTTCAGCAGCAGCAGTTCCACATTGTACAGCTCGTAAATGTAAAGTTCATTTTTCATCTTTAATCCTTTGGTCAAAACCAGTTTAAATAAAAACAAAAATACTAAATACTAGAATTTAAAGCGATGAAATATGTATTTTTGTCGAGGTCATTTACTGGATAAGAGAAGTTTCAAAAACAGTTTCATTTTCTATTTTGTGTAACGAAACGACCGCACTCGGTTTTTCTCTCTCCAGCTACAGGCAACACCTCCAGCTCCTCGTCCAGAGCGACCACGGACCCCCGCTGCCTCGTCCTCGTTCTCCTCGTTCTGTGCATGTCCGCACGATGAAGAGCATCATGTTTGCTGTGATGACATTTTCTTTGACTCTATAATCATAAATAAACCTGCTTCTTATGTGCTCTCCCTCTGTGACACTTTGGTTATTCTAATGTGTCTATATGCAGACGATGGCACTCGATGTGTCTGAGTAACCAGATTTATGTCTATGCATTCACGAATAAAAATGATTTGTAAAAGTTTGAAACTCTGGCCTTTGCACACTCGACATTTTTTTGTGGGATCAACTCGCACATTGTCAATATTTCTTGAACCTGTATCCAGTCAATGAAAGATTTCACTTCAGCGATGGAAGTTCACGGAGCGATATTGCGGCTTTGACCTTTTTGGGCCGAGGTGGATTTTTCCAAGGTTTTGCCTCCGACGTGGACACGTTGATCATTGATTAGCCCGCTACGCACTGATGTGGTACTGAGCTCAGCTAGCATCCTGCGCCCATGTGGTCGATGACTCAGTTCCTGAAACCTGACTGATACTGAGAGTGGGTGAAGGTAGAGACATAGAGCGTGTATGGAAAGAGAGAGAGAGAGAGAGAGAGAGAGAGAGAGAGAGAGAGAGAGAGAGAGAGAGAGGGAGAGAGAGAGACGGTGGGGGGTTGTGATATTGAGTAACAGCAGGTTGTACTGTGGTGGAGAGAAAGTTTTATAGAGTGAAGATAGTATATCTATCTATAGTAGATCAGTAAAAGTTTGATACTATAAAGTTTTTTACTCATCGGGTCAATTTTTTGGTTTTCGAGTTGGCTGCTTCTACTTTTGATAACATTACTTTTAGAGTCTGACGTTTTTAGAGGAAAACGACTTTGTTCTGCATCACTGCCACAAACTGAACGAGAGCGAAGACGGAAGAAAGTGAGAGGCTGTTATGATGAAAGAGAGCTGACATGACAGAGGAGTGGGCGAGAGGGGAGGGAAGGTAGAGCGAGGCAGACAAAGAGCAGGTAGAGAGAGAGAGAGAGAGAGAGAGAGAGAGAGAGGGAGAGAGAGAGAGAGAGAGAGAGAGAGAGAGAGAGAGAGAGAGCGAGCACCGAGCTGAGGACTCAGAGAGAAGAAGTGAGAACAGAGGTCGAGCAACAGGGGTCGTGGAGAAAAGGAACAAAAACTAAAAGAGAAAGTCAACAGCTTCTGCCGATGATCTTCCACCATCTTTAAGAAAGTGAACCTGAGAGAGAGAGAGAGAGAGAGAATAAAACGTCGTCGCCATAATGAAGTTGTGGAGGCGCCTCTGCTTCCTTGGTGAGTGGAGCTCAACCGTCACCTACTTTCACTTACTGACTTTTCTTTTCTTTACTTATGCTGTTAATTTGAATTTTAAGGGATGATGACTTTGCATAAAAAGTTGATTTATTGATAAGCGGCAAAACAAGCAGACGAGGAACTTTACAATTGGAGGCAGACGAAGAATCCCGCGCTATTTTATTAGGTTTATTATAATGCTTCAATTCCAGGATCACCAACGTCAAAGGTCAAAGGTTATATTTATTTGTCCTCTGTCCGATTTTCCGCTTACTTCTTAAAAGTGTAACATCGTCTTTAAGTCTTTGTACCACTGGTGTTTTCAATTAATGTCGCCGGATTCAACCTCTTCCCCTGACAACCCATCATCTGCCTCCATCCTTCTCTCTGTCCGTCTCAGTTCTAGCAGTCTCTTCGACTTCCAGAGGACAATCCTCAACTACAGATTCAACGCATAACGAGGAGGTTGCAGGTACTTTGTGTGTGTGTGTGTGTGTGTGTGTGTGTGTGTGTGTGTGTGTGTGTGTGTTACCTTGGGGGGGGGGGGGGACCAATCAGGAGTCAGTCTCAGCTGTCAGTCATGATGTCTCAGACGTTTTTTTTTATATCATCAAGTGACAGAAACCGTCTTTGACAAACATTTATTTAACGTCTACTTTGATTTTTTGGGGTTTGGTTCACGTCCCATCTGAGAACATGGACACGGTGGGGTTTAAGAGCTATATTGGACCCAACCACCAGGGGGCAATCGAGACACTTTGGCTTCACTTTTGGGAGCTGTCACGTCGTCCATCTTGATGTACAGTCCATGGTCTTGACCTAAAGTGTCATATACTGTCTTGTCCTGTGCTGCACTCTCACACCCGCTGCTGTGCGGTGGCCTCCCAATACTTTTGCATTGTGTTATGTATGTTGTGTAATGCCCTGTGAGACCACGACATGTTCTACCGCACTCCGACTCTCAATCAGAGTCGTTGCCGTGGCGACAGTGGCCACATCCTGCATCTGTGCTGCTGTTCCAATCCAACGTCCTGCTGATTCTGTGTGTGTCTTCCTTGTGACTGACACAGGTGACCCGGACCCCTGGGATCTTCCCCCACGGCCCGAGTCTTTGAATGACACCGAACATAACTCCACCCACTCAACGCTGCCCCCCCCATCCTCCCCGAGTCATGTGTCGGAAAATGCAACAGATCCGCTTTCAACAGTGATTACGGTGAGAGATGATGCCAACCTGAGCCTGGTCATATATTAAACGCTGTGTTATCTCATTTCTTCTCGAAATAAAAAAACATGCGGTGCTCTAGGCAAGTTGTAATCTGGATGTGAGCCTGAAATGGCCCGTGTGGTAAATGATGGATATGGCCCAAATAGCAGGAAAACTAACTCGGCACACCTTTGGCTGACATTTGGCCACTCATGGCCCAGATGTGGCAAACAGGAGTGGAGTGTGCCATCTGTACAACTCTCTACTATCTCTTCACTCGAGTCGTTTTCTGATTAAACAAAACGGAAAAATCCTTCATCAAGTTTGAGGTGAATTTGATTGTTACATTTTTTCTTTTTTTGCTACGGTACCATTTGACAAGTAGAGTTGATGTATTGATAATTTTGATAATCACATAATAATTTATGCCAAAATATCAAACAACCTTAATGGTGATAACACGAGACAAAAACATGAAAATAAATAACTAACAATCAATAATTGTGACAAAGTTTATTTTCTTATAATTCTGGTTGTTGACCTTTGTTGCAAATCAAAGGTCAACAAATAGATGAGACAAATGCCATTCATGACAAAACGAGGTAACGCCTGCGATCTGTCTTTGACGTTGTTCCCAGACGGGCGTGGAAACAGAGGACGGCGGTGGCAGCACATCGGCTCCTGCGACGACCTCGGCCAGTGAGACGGAAGGGGCCGCCGTCCGTATGACCACCGTTCCCATGGCAACAGCAAGCAGCTCAGCAGAGCCAGGTAGCTCGCTGAAACAAACGCAGGAGGAAGCTTCACGAGACGTGTGCCTCAGTTCGTCTTCCTGTTTGTCAAACCACAGCTTTCACATGCAGACATTCTCTGGCGGCTGCACAAGGACACGCACACCAACACGTTCACACCCGGCTGCCAAGAAGTTCAAACGCCCAAATGTTCAGACAATATGCTCAACGACTGGCAGTTTGACTGGCACTTCTTTGGTTTTAATGTTTACAGTCAAAATGAGAAAATGAATCAGCAGCTGGGTTACCGATCTGTTTTTAATTTGGTATTTGATGGTGAGGAAAAGACAGGAATTTGTCCAAAGCAGACTTTAACCCAGAGAAGACCTGATTTGTAACAGACGGTATAATCGGTGTAAAAACAAATTCCTGCAATGCTGACTTTGCAAACAACTATTGTTTATGTAAACAGAAGGAGGTTAATATTGATATCTGATAATCCGACAATCTGTACATGTGTTTTGCTTGTGTTCTCCACTGGAGGGCGCAGATAGCCACACCATGAAATAACATAGAATTGAATTTCTGTACAATAACCAGCATTCTGTGTCTTTTAGGGACAGCTGCAGCCGCAGGTGGTTCGTCACTGGGTAAGGAGGCTGTGCTGTCACTTTACCATTTATCAACCTTAAGCAGCATGTTCATTTTAATCTGCAGTTTTTATTCACACTGATGTTTCTAATAATCATAATTTTACATTAGAGAATTATACGTTTTTTTTTAGCTGTAAAACACTTTTTGTTCTATTCCTGAAGGGACCCATATAATCACACAATAGATCAAATAGAATAAACCAGATTGTTCTTGTGATTTTGTTTTAATCTTGAGAGTCAGACATGATTTTTCAGAAAACATTGGTAATTGTTTTTTATTTGATACAGTGCAGAAATTCAAAATTAAATAAATATATCATTTAATCATAAATAGTGAGACCAGTAATGATTTATATAATCATTTCATTATTATTCATTATTTCCATATTAACTTTTTTTATTTGACAGTTTTATTTACTACAACTTATTTAATACAACTCTTACAGTAATATAGACCATTGTTTTGCTTTATACTTTGTTTTTATCAACACCTAAATACTTCCTTTATTATTCACAACTGGTTATACATGTGTCCGTAAGTCAGGGACACTAATGGGTCCTCAAATGCTGATGCAACTAAAACCACTGTCTCCTCTTTCTCCAGGTTATGTGATGATGGTGTTGATCTTTATAGTGATCATTGCTCTGTGTGTCATCCTCTTCTTTCTCAGGAGAGCGTCCAGGGTAGGACAACGGCTTATAGTTATTTTTGTTGTATTTTTGGGTGACCTGCATATTTCTCACACTATTGATTTGTGTGTGTTGGTTTTATTTGGTTTTATTTGTTTCTCCAGACGTACTCGTTTGACCTCCAGTTCCCAGATCCCATCATTAATCAGTTCAGCGAACCCATCGGCACCTTTGAACCGGTCTACCTCGATGACCTAGGTGTGTGTGTGTGTGTGTGTGTGTGTGCGTGTGTGTGTTTGTGTTTAAATTCACATGACTGTGTGAGACTATCCTGACTTGTGTGCTTTTGTTTGTGTGCGTTGTATCTCAGCCCCTAACGAACGAGTGGCCACCAGTGAACCTCCAGTAGCCAACGGCACGAGTCTCCAGTCGGAGGAAAAAGGCTCCAATGGAGAGAACGGTACAAAATCAAATGAAGAATCCGATGTTTAGTATCATGATTAGAATCAAAGTATCTCTTGACTTCCGACCACATGTTGAACGCAAGCGGAAACTATTCCCTTTGGCAGACATGAATGTGGCCAATAGCTGAGCTCCATTTGAAAATGGTTTGACCAGTGGAGCACAGATAAGATGATGATTGAATAATTCCCATTGTCGCATCCATCAAGTCTGTATCTTGTCACTAAGTTTGCATCGGTCTGGAGCCGTCACCACTGAGCTGTGACACCAGCCCCTCGCCGGGCGAAGACCCAGCCGACAAGACCTCGGAGCCACCGAGCAGCGCCAACCTGTTCTTCGAGGACACTGGAGAGACGCAGCAGAACGAAAACAACAACAATCCCTGTGAGAATATGAAGCTAAAATCCAAAGTATTTTGACCTCTGTCGTGGTCCAGACTTGAGCTGCTGCCACGCCACACGTTTTCATCGTCTTTCCCTTTTCTCGTGTCTTCATCAGCGGTTTGTTCCAGTGACCCATTCGTTGAAATAAACCTGGACGAGCCGGCGTGGTGCGATCAGCTCCTCACCTCTCCTGAAGCCACCTCCTCTGTCCTCCCCTTCTCTCCTTTCTCCTTCTCCTTCTCCTCCTCCTCCTCCTCCTCCTCCTCCTCTTAGCCCCTTCAGAAACCACCTCGACACCAACATGGAGACTTTCAAACACCAGGACATCAGCAACTTTCATCTCTTTATCTCCAGTCCGCTACCAGCTAGTAGGGGACTGTTTTTTTTGGGGGGGGGGGGAACTATTCCAGTCTATTGCCTGCAAACTGTTAAAAATCTATTGTAAATGTGCTGACATCATGCTTCACCTAAGTAATGCATTCAACCAAACTGACATAGGAATATAAAAGTAGTATCGTTTCACAGAAAGATAAGAAAATGACAAGTCATAGTTACAACAAAGTGTTTTCTTCTTTTCTAATTGTTTGTGACACGAATCCTCATCTGGACTTTTAATTCTGCTAAAAAATGAATCCAGTTTGACATCGGCAGCTTCCTCTGTACACGTGGTCACAACACTGCACAGACTCTCGAGATGTTTAAAGTCGTGATGAAAACTTCCTTTTATTTGTTCTGCCTGTTTCCCCCCCTTATTTCCAGAACATTCAGAAAGTATTCACAGCCAATAAATACTCAAAAAAATAAATGTATGTTTTCCCTCATCTATAACCCACATAATTAACGCAATATTTTGTAATACCTAAGTTTCTATTCTATCAATTCCCTTCAAAATCGCCTGAAAACCTCTGGTTGTATATTTTGTGTATATAGGCTTGTGATTGTGGGTTCAGGGGCGGAGTCGTCCCCCTTCAATATCATTGAAAAGATAAGCAATGATCATTTTAAATAGTAAAACAACGTGCACTGAAGGAATGTTTATTAATTATAAATGCAAAATAAATCGTTCTTAAGCTTTAAAACTTAATGAGTACATGTTTTGCAAGCACTTCCTCAAACCTCATCACAGTAGGTCAGATATGGAACAAATCAGTGAGCTTTATATCAAATGAACAATGCTTTATTATGAAACTTTTACCTTGTGTAACAGAGCTCTTGTTTTAGATATTTTCACCTTTGGGTAAGTTATTTCCATTTCTATCATAACACCTAGAATCTTAGTTACATTTAGTTACGTAGTTACATTTCATTTAGCTGATGCTTTTATCCAAAGCTACTCACCATAAGTGCCTCGACCCTGAGGGAACAAACCCAGAACAACAAGAATCAAGAAAGTACAATGTTCTTAAAGAAAGCCAAACTACAAAGTGCTAAGTGCCATTTAAGTGCGACAAAATGTTTCAAGATATATAAACTCAGTTTCCTTTACTCTTCAAATTTCAATACCTTCCATATTTATTGATGCATCACAGTTTTTCCCTCGGTTACTAAATAAAGCTAGTAACTAACTCGGTAACTAACTCCTGAAGTTTGTTTTCTCAAGATTCATTGATAATTTATTTATATCAAACCATTATTTCATTTTGTCCAATTCTTTTTCAACCACATCCAGGACCTGTGTTAAATCTTTCCCTGAGTAAAATAAAATAGTGTCATACATAAACAGAATACACTTTAACAGTTTGGATACATAAACAAAATCATTAATATACTAAATTAAATTTTGATTTTATAAAGTTTATCTGAACAAACTTTCTTTTCAATATTCAATCAATCAATGAATCAAGTTGTGTTTGTATGGACCATATTCAAAAATCACAGTTTGGCTCATAGGGCTTAACAAGGTGTGACATCCTCTGTTCTTAACCCTCAACCAGAGTGAAACTAACAAAAACAGTTAACAGGGGAAAGATACTCAGAAACCTCAGAGAGTCACATGTGAGGCTTCGTCACTCGGACGGACAGAAGTGCAACAGATGCTGCATGTAACTGAACACATCAACAACAGAACTATCTTTTCCACACGGATTAGAAGAAACAGTTCGTAACATGAGGGACAAGTGTGTCAATGTTTAAAGGGATAGTTCACCCAAAAATTCAAAACGGCGTCGTTTACACCGGGTTTTAAGCCTAAACGTCCTCTGGTATCTTCCAGGTGCATTCAGTCCTCGGAAATGCTAGCGTCCGCTAGCTTAGCCACTTGTGGTGGAGTTTTAGACTTAAAACACGATGTAAATGACCTTGTTTCGAGTCGAATTTGAACATCGGGGCTTGCAGACACTTGGATGACACCACACGAGCAGTATGGAGGCAGGTTATGTTGTTTTTCTGTTGTTTTATCACGTCTGAAGATAAGTCTCTAATATCTTCAGTTGAATTGGATTCGGCTGCTGCTCTGTTTACCCCAGAAACTCAACAAATGTGTTGTGGACTCAAACACTTCACCCCCCCCTAGTGGTGAGTGATAGTGAGTGAATTATCATTTTTGGGTGAACAATCCCTTTAAAGTATGATCTGCCACCCCTCTGATACCATATTTGCTAAGTATGGTATGATCCAGTGGCGGCTGGTTAATACGGAGCACTGGGGCACCGCCCCCTCCAACATCCTGAGACAAAGAAACCTGTATAAACATAGTTTAATTATATAATATTAGCTTACTCGTACAATTATCCTGTTAGACCGTAAGAACCTGTGAGCATTCAATATAAGTTGTTTTCAAATTGTATTTGGTTAATTTCTGGACATACATATTACCTGGTGCAGGACGCCGGCCGAACCAAAGTGAATTTGGGTCCTGATACTTTTGGCAGCCACGTGACCTGAGGCTGCTCTTAATTGGTTGTTGCAGATTTCAGGGGACACAGCTCTCTGCGCCGCGGACACTCCCACTTTTATTTACAGGCAATACATTTTATCACCAGTAACTATATTGACTACGAGTTAAAATAATGTATCCATCTATGAATTGGTCAAACCTGGCTACATAATTTCTGTAATATTTTGAAAATTGTGGTATTGTGGTACTGGTCTGTAGCTTATCTCCAGTTTTATAAAGTTAAATCACTTTGGCTGTTTTCATCCTTTCAGGAAATCCTGCTGTTGAAAATGATAGATTTTATTACACTATTTATTATTTCCCATGTAGCCTTCTTCATATTGTTTTTTATTTCGTAAATCACTGTAGTGTTAATGTTTATGCCTTCTTTTTATCCATACTAATGTATTTATATTTAATATGATATATTTCTCATACCTGTTTTCTGCCTCTTGTGTTCTTAATTCAAAATGTTTTCTTTAGCTTTAGCTGACTCCTGGAACACTGAACAATCAGCTGTCTACGGGTGAGGCCAGAAAAACCCCAGGATGTCATGAATCATGAAGACATAGATTTAAGTGAGTTCATTCATCTGTCACCCTGTTGTTCTCCCAGCTGCTACCATGAGTCTTAACTCTCCTGTTGTGTCGGACCCATTTACAAGTTTTATCCATCCCAATGTGGGAGGAGGCAGGAGCGGGATCACAGACTAACAGGGTAAAGAGACAGTGTCAGAGAGAAGTCCACACTCTGGGTGACCTACCTTTTCTCTCGCTAAGTGCTCTTCTGTCTTACTAATAGATTTTCTGCCATCACAACTAGAAGCAGAGCGGCGTTTGACCAGCAGAGCTGCTGTAATCCCAACTGTGAGAACTAGAGCTAGAACAGCTGCAACCACTAACAGTGGGATGTACAATTCCATCTTTCTCTCTGGTTGTGAAGTCACGGTTGGTCTCTGGCTTTTGGGCTGATCAGCGGCCTCTGTAAATACAGGTGATCAGTGAGTTTATAGAAAGATCATCAGTGATTATATATAAAGAAGATCAAAGTGTTATGTTACTAATCTGCTGAGTTCTACAAAATCAACGTACTGCCGACGACGAGTTGACATTTCCCATAGTTTCCATCATTATTCCTGTTGACTTCACACACGTACTGGCCTGAGTCTTCACTCCTGATTCTGGACACATGAAGTCTGAGTCGTCCTTCTCTGAGGATGTCTTCGTCACACTGGACTCGTCCTGAAAACTGTTTGTCCTGAGACCTTTGGACCTCGATACCCTTATGCAGGTGATACAGGATCTTTGAGTCTCTCCGGTCAACGGTCTGATCACAGATAATAGAGAGAGCGTTGGAGGATCTTGAGGTTTCAGCTGTGAACGTCCATTCCAGAGTGACGTTGTCGTCAACCTTTGCATCATAGCGGGGCTGTTTCACATTGACAACTAATGTTCCTGCTGAGGGGACACAGAGGGAAAAGTGAGGACCTGAACTATCTGCTTATTTTAGTTTATGGGCGATGAAGTGAAGGTGAGAACTTACCACAGAGGTCAGCGGTCAGTGTGACGAGCAACAAGATTCGGGGGATCATCTTCCCTCTGTGAGTGGCCAGTTTTTTGTAATTAAGAGACTGAGGAAAGAGCAGACTAAGATCAAATTACTGATCTAATATTTTGTGAAATAATGCTGTAACGTGGGAAGCTACATAAATATTTTGTACATATGTAAAAGGTTTTGTAGCTGTGCAACTGTGTAATATACATTTACTAGTAATATTTTGTACATGTATAAAAAAGGTGTCGTGACAAGTTTGGCAATGGTAACCGACCGTTTCCAGTAAGATGAAGAAAGTTGTTCTTCCTGTTCTGCTCATCTGTTAATCAAATGATGTTCCTCATGTTTGCTCAGGTAAAGGTGCGGCAGCTTTATCACTGTGTCACATTTCAATAACAAGTCCATTCAAAGTGCTGTTACATAAAATATAAAAGACACCATGAGAAACTGTAAAGGCAACATGAGCTCATACAAGAACAGAAGCATTTAAAAAGGACATTAAAAGAGTTGAATAGAGAGTTGAAGAATGTAAAAGTAAGAGAAGAGAAAAATGCTACGAGAGAAGTTGAATTGTTGTTTGGGTTTCGTCTCTTTGGAGTTCAGAGTTTTCCTAAAGCAGAATTCTGTTTCTGGGTTTGCTCTTTGTAACTTCTACAGTTTCCTTGATCAGATTGATCCGATCGAAATGTTCAAATATGAGACGAGCAAAGTCAAAGTCAATTCAATAACAAACACATTAAGAATTCAAGAAGTGACACAGATTTCTTTGGTCTTCAGCGTTTGTCTTCAATGAAAAACACAAACTAAGGATAAACACAATGACAGAAAAGAGTATAAATATACACACCTGATTTTGTGCGTGTCCTCTGCAAAGAATAAAACTTTCTGGGACACCGCAGCCTTTGTATTTCTTTGTCCCCGCCCCTCTGGACCGGTCCGTCCTGTTCACCTCTTTCATGAGATATATTTGTTTAAATAAGAACAAGGAATCTTCCTCAACCATCTCTACATTGCATCTCATTAGTTGTGAGTCAGAGTTTTGTGTTGACGCGGTTCAAAGTGAAACTGGTTAAAAGAGTATTTCCACTGCTTCATGAATCAGCAACAAGAGAACTGAACCATGAGCAACAGGAATATATATCTATAATTAGATTTAAGCTGTGGGGTAAGAACTGAGTGGAGCATCAGACAGAAAACTAATGGTTCATCTGATTGTGGCGGCCTCACCTCTGGACCACTATATACAGACAGATAAATAGACTCTATGAATTTTTTTTTTTAAGTTTTCGAACCTTAAATGAATAATTTATTATCTTTTTACAATGATTTACTTCAACTGATCCTGATGAACATGAGACAAAATCAGTTTTTTAAACAATCTGTTTATTGAGTTTTCAACATAATACAAGAGTACACATAACGTAACATAACAAAAATATATGCAAAATAATTTTCATTTAAACACATGCCTACTTACATCAAAACATAATGGACAACCTAAGTGAAACCAGTGGAACATAATAATTTAACCACACATACACAAGAGAATGGTAGACAACTCTAGTAAATGCTCCTTTGTTCCATGTTATCCTACAGATGTGACATAGTGATTTCGGCATTAAACATCCTTAATAGTGAGTTTCTTCTTTTCATTAGATGAAGCGCTGCAGCACCTGATGTCCTCTGCAGCAACATGGTGGAGATCGGCAGCTTCAGGCTGGTCAACATGAGGACGACCTGCACCAGCTTCATCTGCACAACACTTCATGTTTTCCTCCCTTAACTAAAGATGGCCTGCAACTCTTTAGAGTCATTGCTAAGTGTCATGGATAATATTGAGTCAATTTCTAAATTCATTATGGTTGGTAAAAAAACAATGTTCATCTTTAACTTTCTGAAATGATGCACTTTAGATATAAACCAGGCTGTCTGAGTCACCTAGATGAACATTCAACACAAATACACAGATATGTAAAGTCATACATGTGCCAGGTTAACTCCTTAACAGACTTGTACATGGTAACAATAAAAGTTTATTACTTCAAAGTTCATCAGATCATAATCACTTCACTTCAGTTTAGGAAATAGGTGGTGGACATCAGCCTCAGGTTCTCTATGTGACTGTCTATTCTAGTAAAGTTACACTTCCTATAATTTATTTATACGTGACAAAAAAATACATTATTCTGCATGTCCACTTATTTAACACAATAATTCAGTAAAGTCTGCCAAAGATTAACGATGTAAAAACTGAATGTAGCCGACAGGTTTAGTTTTCACTAACACGTTACAACACATCAACACCAATACTCTGAATAAAGAGCTTGAGGAGACGTAACGCTACTTTAAACAGCTGCTCTTAAAATGCAGATGTGACTTTAAATACTCACGTTTCAGTTGATCACAGTAAATCTGTTTCTGCAGAATAATAATCTGTGTTCGTGGTAAAAATTTAAACTATTTAAATTCAACGTTACCGTACAGCCACACTAACAAAGTTCAGCTCAACGAGCAGCTGCACTAACGTTATTTCTTGAACAATAATCTAATATGACATTAGCACTGAATGTAGCGTGGGGGAAAGCGGTGATAATGAGGGATTGGAACAACGCCACCTGGGGAATCTCACCTCCAGGAAGTAACTAAACTCTGGTGTGCAACAGCACAGGTTCGTGTATGTCACAGGGCAAGAGACGTGTTTTACTCGTAAAAAATAACTTTAATGTAACTCAATACATGCAAACAAAAAGCACAATGAAAAACAAACAGAACACAAATTAAACAGTTTAGACAAGAGCAACACAGGGACAGGGCTGGGACTTACCACGGCGACGGGAACCAAAGGAAGAAGGGATGGATTAATAAACTAACCAACAAACCGGGTCGTGAAGAAACCACCACCACCAGGGATTGGGTCGCCGCCTCAGGCCCACAGCACCTGACCAACAATAAAGAGATAATTAAAACATGTCAGTGTTAAATCAAATGGTGGTGAAAACAAACAAAACATACAAAATAAACCAATATAAACAACAATGTAAATGGAATTAGAATATTATTAAAAGTTAGGCGTCCCTCCGAGGTGGTCACTCCACGCTTGAACTCAAGTGAAAGAGAGATAACACTTCTTTAAAGGCGGAGCACTTCCTTAGAAGCCAGAACAGCTGAAGCGGCCAATGACGTCCTAATGAAGGACGTCCCTAAGGCTTGCCTGCTACTGCCGATAAAGGCTGACCTGAAATCCGTTCTACAGAGAAGGAGGAGCACGTCTGCGACTGCTGCCGCTGCTGCCAGGTAAGGTTAACTATATCTACGTTTGAGAATCACAGGACTTTGCCGAACAAGCAGATCTCTACTTTATTGGTTAAAGTAAAAAAAATGGGACCGTGCGAGCGAGTTAGAAAAGTTTCAGGGATTTTCTCCGTCGAGAAATTTCCTCCAAAATTAACATTAGACCCAATGCAATAGCTCTGAGAGCTTTCAGAGTAACATGTCTGCGGAGCAAACAATTTCTACTTCCTTTTGATATAAACATCATGTATGACAACCTCCATTTGTGGCTTTGAGAGAAGTTTTAGCAAACTCAAAGTAGCTTAACAACTGTATTTTTCGCACTTTCGCTTTGCTACGTTTTCTGCCGTCACCATTCGACCTACTTCCCCATATACTGTGTGTGTGTGTGTGTGTGTGTGTGTGTGTGTGTGTGTGTGTGTGTGTGTGTGTGTGTGTGTTCAAAAATAGATAAATTATGAATTCAGAACAGGATTAGATTTGTAATATGACAAAGTATAATTTCAACAGCAGCAACAGTAATATTTACAACAGCACAATATCACTGTGTGTGTGTGTGTGTGTCTGGGTTTTCAGTGTATCATATTTTCTCATGATATTTCATTCTGCAGTGCAAACATGCCTCGTAAAGAGAGGAGGTCCCCCTCAACAGAAAATTGTAGCTTTAAGTAGTGTCGGCATATGAGCCTTTTTCCATGTGCCCCTTTTGAAATTTTAGCACCTGCCCCTCAAAAGGTCTCTGCACGGCCCTGCTGAGGAGGAGCTTCTTTACATTCGGCCCAGGACGCGTCACTGCGCACTTTCTCCAAACATTACGTCAGAGGCGGCCATGTTAGTGTGATTTCCTTCCTGTAAATGGGACATCAAACTTGTACAGTCTGTGAACGCGTGACGAATGACAATACTGTTTCACTAACCAAACTGTTAACCAGTGACTCTGCCTTTTATTGTCCTCTCCCTTGTCCCCTGAGTTCTATACAGAAGGTTCCCTACCCCTGTATTTCACATTATACCACAGTTTGTATATCGGTTGGTTGGTTAACTGAGCTCATGAGTTTATTAGTCTCCACCTCTGTGTCCTCTCACAGAGATAAGATGATCCTGATCCTGCTGCTCATCACCACGATCTCCTGTGTCTGTGGTAAGTTCTCACCTTCACTTCATCATCCATAAACTAAAATGATCAGAAAGTTCAGGTCCTCACTTTCCCTCTTTGTCTCCTCAACAGGAAAAAATGTTGTGAAAGTGAAACAGACCGACTATCAGGCTGAGGAGAACGACAGCGTCACTCTGGAATGGACGTTCACAACCAGAAGTGACAAATCCCCCAACTTACTTATGATCTTGTGTAAACTGGTAACAGACCACAGAGTCTCTGTCGTGTATCGACTACATGACGGTGTTGAGGTCCCGGAGGATGAACAGTTTTCAGGACTAGTCCAGTGTGACAGAGACGTCCTCAGAGAAGGACAACTCAGACTTCATGTGTCCAGACTCAGGACTGAAGACTCAGGCCAGTACAAGTGTGTAGTGTCGACAAAATATGGCCAGAGTGCAGACAAATGCTGGCTCAATGTCACTGGTAAGTGGATTCAGTAGAGTCCAGTATTTGGTAAGATTGTCATTCATGAGCACAGGAAAATATACTGCAACTGAAAACAGATAATTAGGTTCAAGCCTGAATTGACCACATTTTAATTTTGCACTTTCTTTCCTTTACAGCCACTGTTGCTCAGGAACATACGACCACAACTGTGACCCCAGAGCCACTGGGTCAGGAAAGGCTCTACATCTTACTAGGTGCACTAATAATGACAGCAGTAATCATACTAGTAATAACAGTAGGGAAGGCAGCAGCAGTAGCAGGATGGACAGTAGCTAATGTAGTGATAAGAGTAAAATTAGTGATAGCAGCAGTAGTGATAGTAGTAATATATTCAATAGTAACAGCGACTGCACCAGAGGAGCAGTATTAGGATTGTTGTTGGGAGGATCGATAATATTATCAGTGTTTGCAGCTCTGTCAGCTCCCTGGGTCCTCATCTACTCTGGCTTCAGTCAATCAAATTCAGAGAGCGGAGTAACAGCAGCAGCTACAGAAGGTCGTCACAAAATGAACTCTGACTAAATATAATAATTTTAGATTTTTTTCAATGTGGCCGATGTTTTTTCTTCTCTCTCGAAGATTAAAAAAAACATTTAGACCATCATGTGTTTTGGTGATGTTCCCTCAGGGTCGATGCACTTATTGTAAGTAGCTTTGGATAAAAGCGTCTGCTAAATGAAATGAAATGTAATATAATATAAATACATGAGCTGAGCTTGCATAAAACTACTTTTTACCTATTGTGAATATTAAGAATACAAACCCTGGACTTTAACAACATTTTACAGAGTGTATATGTATGTATGTAACCAGCTTGTATAACCAGGAAAATTTTATTTATTCAAAATGAAATGCACTGGAGCCAAAACCTAACACATTCCAGTCAAATAAAGTAAATTTTGCCTAAAGTGACTTTCCTTGTTATTTTATTTAAATGTGAGCCTGCAGATAAAATATTTCCTGTGTGTGGTGAGTTATTTAATATTTATTTTTTTCCAGCTGGGAAAAAAACAAACTATTGTATTACTTCAAAGTGTCCACTAGATGTCAGCATTTACCTCCAAATTTATGTGATTTTTATGACCATCCTCAGAGAATGAGATCAGATTCAAACAACTTGATAACTCTCCTCCTATGTCCTCGTCCTGCAAGGTCCAACAGTCTGGACTAAAAGGCAGATACAGGATATTTTTTATATTTAAGCAGAAGAAGTCTGTAATAAACATGGAGGCCACAGATGTGAGCGTTTACGGTCATTTCAATAACAAGTCAATTCAAAGTGCTGTTACATAAAATATAAAAGACACCATGAGAAACTGTAAAGGCAACATGAGCTCATACAAGAACAGAAGCATTTAAAAAGGACATTAAAAGATTTGAATAGAGAGTTGAAGAATGTAAAAGTAAGAGAAGAGAAAAATGCTACGAGAGAAGTTGAATTGTTGTTTGGGTTTCGTCTCTTTGGAGTTCAGAGTTTTCCTAAAGCAGAATTCTGTTTCTGGGTTTGCTCTTTGTAACTTCTACAGTTTCCTTGATCAGATGGATCCGATCGAAATGTTCAAATATGAGACGAGCAAAGTTAAAGTCAATTCAATAACAAACACATTAAGAATTCAAGAAGTGACACAGATTTCTTTGGTCTTCAGCGTTTGTCTTCAATGAAAAACACAAACTAAGGATTAACACAATGACAGAAAAGAGTATAAATATACACACCTGATTTTGTGACGCGGTTCAAAGTTGAAACTGGTTAAGAGTATTTCCACTGCTTCATGAATCAGCAACAAGAATATACTGTATATCTAGAATTTAAGCTGTGGGGTAAGAACTGAGTGGAGCTTCAGACAGAAAACAATTTGTTCATCTGACCACATATACAGACAGATAAATAGACTATGACGTTTTTTTTTTAAAATGTTTTTTTTCACAGTTTCGAACCTTAAATTAATAATTTATTATCTTTTTACAATGATTTACCTTAACTGATCCTGATGAACATGAGGCAAAATAAGAAAATCAGTTTTTTAAACAATCTGTTTATTGAGTTTTCAACATAATACAAGAGTACACATAACGTAACATAATAAAAATATATACAAAATAATTTTCATTTAAACACATGCCTACTTAAATCAAAACATAATGGACAACCTAAGTGAAACCAATTGAACATAATAATTTAACCACACATACACAAGAGGATGGAAAAAAATACCCCCGGAAAACATACACACACTGCGAGCCAATCAGTGTGTGTATGGCCGGTGCTCCTCCTCCTAGTCCTGGCTAACTTATAAATGGGCAAAGAGAAGTGGACGTGATTCGAGGAACGACTCACAACTCAGCTCAACGTGCATCTTTTTGCACTTCTCATCGGTCTCATGGCTCAGCCCTGATTGTTGCACAGGAGAACACGCGCTGCCACTGCGCGTCTGAGACAGAGGGACGAACAACTTCAACGCCAGTGAACGGGGTTTGTAGCAGAGTGCACTTTATTTGATGTATTTCTCTACGTCTTTCGTGTGTGTGTGTGTGTGTGTGTGTGTGTGTGTGTGTGTGTGTGTGTGTGTGTGTGTGTGTGTGTGTGTGTGTGTGTGTGTGTGTGTGTGTGTGTGTGTGTGTGTGTGTGTGTGTGTGTGTGTGTGTGTGTGTGTGTGTGTGTGTGTGTGTGTGTGTGTGCGTGTGGGTGCGGTTGTGCGTGTGTGGTTGTGCAAACATGCCTCATAGAAAGGAAGTTCCCCTCAACAGCAAATTGTGGCTTTAAGTTGCAGCCTGGTTCAAAAAACGGTTTTAGTCTCAATCACTAAGTTCTTCCTTCACGACAACTGTGGGGGGGGGGGGCGATTTGTTTCTAACTCACTAGTTTAAATTATATAGATGTTTGAAATTATGAATAATTATCACTTGATGAACAGGTGATGTCACCGTTAGCTTGTCGCTCCTAGCCTGTTGCCTGCTCGGCTTCACCTGAGCTAACAGGCTAATCCCCTCAGTGAACACGACCTGAGTCTGTGGAGAAGTTTAACTCACATACTCTTTACTAAAGTGATGTGAAAACTCAGACTGAGGTCTGTTCATTAGACGTGTAGAAAACTGTAAATTAACACAATTACATATTAAGAATTTCTCCGAGCTGCGACGCGAACGTACAATTTAGTTTTTACTGTTTCACTAACCAAACTGTTAACCAGTGACTCTGCCTTTTATTGTCCTCTCCCTTGTCCCCTGAGTTCTATACAGAAGGTTCCCTACCCCTGTATTTCACATTATACCACAGTTTGTATATCGGTTGGTTGGTTAACTGAGCTCATGAGTTTATTAGTCTCCACCTCTGTGTCCTCTCACAGAGATAAGATGATCCTGATCCTGCTGCTCGTCACCACGATCTCCTGTGTCTGTGGTAAGTTCTCACCTTCACTTCATCGTCCATAAACTAAAATAATCAGAAAGTTCAGGTCCTCACTTTCCCTCTTTGTCTCCTCAGCACGAACATTTGTTGTGAAAGTGAAACAGACCGACTATCAGGCTGAGGAGAACGACAGCGTCACTCTGGAATGGACGTTCACAACCAGAAGTGACAAATCCCCCAACTTACTTATGATCATCTGTAAACTGGTAACAGACCACAGAGTCTCTGTCGTGTATCGACTACATGACGGTGTTGAGGTCCCGGAGTCTCAGGATGAACAGTTTTCAGGACGAGTCCAGTGTGACAGAGACGTCCTCAGAGAAGGACAACTCAGACTGCATGTGTCCAGACTGAGGACTGAAGACTCAGGCCAGTACAAGTGTGTAGTGAGGACAAGATATGGACAGAGTGCAGACAAATGCCGGCTCAATGTCACTGGTAAGTGGATTCAGTAGAGTTCAGTATTTGGTAAGATTGTCATTCATGAGCACAGGAAAATATACTGCAACTGAAAACAGATAATTAGGTTCAAGCCTGAATTGACCACATTTTAATTTTACACTTTCTTTCCTTTACAGCCACTGTTGCTCAGGAACATACGACCACAACTGTGACCCCAGAGCCACTGGGTCAGGAAAGGTTCTACAACTTACTAGGTGCACTAATAATGACAGCAGTAATCATACTAGTAATAACATTATGGGTGGCAGCAGCAGCAGCAGGATGGACAGTAGCTAATGTAGTGATAAGAGTAATAGTAGTGATAGCAGTAGTAGTATATTCAATAGCAGTAGCAACAGTGACTGCACCAGCAATGGCAGTATTAGTATTGGCGCTGGGAGGATCGACATTATTAGCAGTGTTTGTAGCTCTGTTAATTTACTGTATGTGCCGCTGCTGGGTCAGGGGGCAGGAGCGACAGCAGCAGCAGCTACAGAAGGTCGTCACAATTGAGAACTCTGACTAAATACAATATTTTTGATATTTTCAATGTGGCCGATGTTTTTTCTTTTCTCTCGAAGATTAAAAAAAACATTTAGACCAACATGTGTTTTGGTGATTTGCAAACAAATCTACAAAAGCACTGGTGGTTGATCTAATATCTGAACGGACAAACATTTGACAGAATTCTAAGGACATTTACGTCAGTGTTACAGGTCTCAGGTTGAGATTCCAGAAGCAGATCAGATTTCCTGTATAAGAAAGAATGAGACAGACGGCAGGAGCTTCTGTCCAGTGTCTGATTCTTTATTCTTTCAAATGTTATCTTACCAATACAAATACCCAAATACACTAAATATATATCGACTCTTTCAAACAGGTCAAATAAAACACACATTCTCAACTTCTCTGTTCATTCAGAGTTATTCTCAGTGTTCACAGCTATTGACCAATAAGCGTTACTTGGGAATATATCCCTTTTTTAAATCTTATATATTGCAAATAAATCTGTTTAATACTGAAAAAAACCCACTTTAGTTTAAACTAAAAAATGATGTAGCATTTAAATGGCACTTTCTTATGGCACTTTGTAGTTTGGGTTTCTTGAAGAAAATTGTACTTTCTTGATTCTTGTTCTGGGTTTGTTCCCTCAGGGTCGATGCACTTATTGTAAGTAGCTTTGGATAAAAGCATCAGCTAAATGAAATGTAATGTAAATACATGAGCTGAGCTTGCATAAAACTACTTTTTACCTATTGTGAATATTAAGAATACAAACCCTGGACTTTAACAATATTTTACAGAGTGTATATGTATGTATGTAACCAACTTGTATTTCCAGGACAAAAATGTATATATTCAAATTCTATGCACTGGAGCCATTCCAGTCAAATAAAGTAAATTTTGCCTAAAGTGACTTTCCTTGTTATTTTATTTAAATGTGAGCCTGCAGATAAAATATTTCCTGTGTGTGGTGAGTTATTTAATATTTATTCTTTTCCAGCTGGGAAAAAAAAAAACTATTGTATGACTTCAAAGTGTCCACTAGATGTCAGCATTTACCTGCATATTGATGTTAGTTTTATGACCATCCTCAGAGAATGAGATCAGATTCAAACAACTTGATAACTCTCCTCCTATGTCCTCGTCCTGCAAGGCCCAACAGTCTGGACTAAAAGGCAGATACAGGATATTTTTTATTATTAAGCAGAAGAAGTCTGTAATAAACATGGAGGCCACAGATGTGAGCGTTTACGGTTACATTTTCCTCTTGATGTGCTTTTGGAACCCAGACTCACGACCGTTGATGTAGCGTCGCATTGAGTTCAGGTCACTAGGGGCCGCTGTGTAAACGTAGTGTCAGGGCAGATCCGGATCAGGGGGCGCGGCCAGGTTTTTTTCCCTTCACCTTGCGGAATATGACTTTTTTTTAACTTTTTCACCTGATTTCTCTGAGAATAATTCATGGATCTTGATCGGACAATCTGTTTATTCAGGTGTCAACATAATACAAAAGTACACATAACGTAACATAATCTAAATATATCCGACACAACGGGCGTGTCCTGTGACGGTTTGTTGGAACGTGTTTTACTTTCGTTTCAGTGAAGACGAGGCTGTGCAGAGGGTAGTAAGTACAATAACACACACAAACACAAACATGTATAACGGGGAAGTGAGATCTGATCACAAATGTACACAAGAGACACACTCAGGACGCATTTTACTCACTGTCGATGTCACTGTGTGTGAGTGTGTGTGTGTGTGTGTGTGCGTCGGTACGAGCGAGTGAAAGAGGTAGAGCCTTAGTGTGAACGAGTCTCGTGCAGCCTGTGAATAATGATGTGACCAGTTTAATGGAAGAATGGATCATTATGTGCGTACGTTCGATTCCCAGTGAAAGCGGGTCAGAGGAGCTGAAGAGGGACTTCTTTACTTTCGGCCCAGGACGCGTCACTGCGCACTTTCTCCAAACAATACGTCAGAGGCGGCCATGTTAGTGTGATTTCCTTCCTGTAAATGGGACATCAAACTTGTACAGTCTGTGAACGCGTGACGAATGACAATACTGTTTCACTAACCAAACTGTTAACCAGTGACTCTGCCTTTTATTGTCCTCTCCCTTGTCCCCTGAGTTCTATACAGAAGGTTCCCTACCCCTGTATTTCACATTATACCACAGTTTGTATATTGGTTGGTTGGATGGTGTTTTCATTGGTTGGTTCCTTTGATCCAGGTGGAGACTGACGGTGCCTTCAGGTGCAGAGAACACTGACTCTGCAGTAGACACAGGTTCTTATCGGCTCTGGCTCTGATCGGCAGTGATTTGAAATTTGACTTCCTGGTGAACTCATTTGGCAGCAAGGTGAGAAAGAGCCTCAGTTTTCTGTACGTTCATGACTTAGAACATGAAGCACTGGGGGAAAGAACTAAAAAGGCAAACTCCTCTACTGGCGATGAGAAAGGAGTCAGCCGCCTTCTCCTAGTGGGTTTACCCACGTTTAAAAAAACCTGTGTATACCAACTAATTCTGGTTTAGAGGTATAACTGAGCTCATGAGTTTATTAGTCTCCACCTCTGTGTCCTCTCACAGAGATGAGATGATCCTGATCCTGCTGCTCATCACCACGATCTCCTGTGTCTGTGGTAAGTTCTCACCTTCACTTCATCGTCCATAAACTAAAATAATCAGAAAGTTCAGGTCCTCACTTTCCCTCTTTGTCTCCTCAACAGGAACATTTTTTGTGAAAGTGACACAGACCGACTATCAGGCAGAGGAGAACGACAGCGTCACTCTGGAATGGACGTTCACAAACAGAAGTGACAAATCCCCCAACTTACTTATGATCTTGTGTAAACTGGTAACAGACCACAGAGTCTCTGTCGTGTATCAACTACATGACGGTGTTGAGGATCCAGAGCTTCAGGATGAACAGTTTTCAGGACGAGTCCAGTGTGACAGAGACGTCCTCAGAGAAGGACGACTCAGACTTCATGTGTCCAGACTGAGGACTGAAGACTCAGGCCAGTACAAGTGTGTAGTGAGGACAAGATATGGCCAGAGTGCAGACAAATGCCGACTCAATGTCACTGGTAAGTGGATTCAGTAGAGTTCAGTATTTGATAAGGTAGTAATTAGGTTCAAGCCTGAATTGACCACATTTTAATTTTGCACTTTCTTTCCTTTACAGCCACTGTTGCTCAGGAACATACGACCACAACTGTGAACCCAGAGCCACTGGGTCAGGAAAGGTTCTCCATCTTACTAGGTGCACTAATAATGACAGCAGTAATCATACTAGTAATAACAGTAGGGAAGGCAGCAGCAGCAGCAGGAAGGAAAGTAGCTAATGTAGTGATAAGAGTAATAGTAGTGATAGCAGCAGTAGTAGTAGTAGTAGTATATTCAATAGCAGTAGTAACAGCGACTGCACCAGCAGTGGCAGTATTAGGATTGTTGTTGGGAGGATCGATAATATTATCAGTGTTTGCAGCTCTGTCAGCTCCCTGGGTCCTCATCTACTCTGGCTTCAGTCACTCAAATTCAGAGAGTGGGCCTGACAGCATCAGCAGCTACAGAAGGTCGTCACAAAATGACAACTCTTACTATATACAATATTTTTGATATTTTCAATGTGGCCGATGTTTTTTCTTCTCTCTCGAAGATTAAAAAAAACATTTAGACCAACATGTGTTTTGGTGATTTGCAAACAAATCTACAAAAGCACTGGTGGTTGATCTAATATCTGAACGGACAAACATTTGACAGAATTCAAAGGACATTTACGTCAGTGTTACAGGTCTCAGGTTGAGATTCCAGAAGCAGATCAGATTTCCTGTATAAGAAAGAATGAGACAGACGGCAGGAGCTTCTGTCCAGTGTCTGATTCTTTATTCATTCAAATGTTACCTTACCAATACAAATACCCAAATACACTAAATATATATCGACACTTTCTTTCAAACAGGTCAAATAAAACACACATTCTCAACTTCTCTGTTCATTCAGAGTTATTCTCAGTGTTCACAGCTATTGACCAATAAGCGTTACTTGGGAATATTTCCCTTTTTTAAATCTTATATATTGCAAATAAATCTGTTTAATACTGAAAAAAAACCCACTTTAGTTTAAACTAAAATATGATGTAACATTTAAATGGCACTTTCTTATGGCACTTTGTAGTTTGGGTTTCTTGAAGAAAATTGTACTTTCTTGATTCTTGTTGTTCTGGGTTTGTTCCCTCAGGGTCGATGCACTTATTGTAAGTAGCTTTGGATAAAAGCATCAGCTAAATGAAATGTAATGTAAATACATGAGCTGAGCTTGCAAAAAACTACTTTTTACCTATTGTGAATATTAAGAATACAAACCCTGGACTTTAACAATATTTTACAGAGTGTATATGTATGTATGTAACCAACTTGTATTTCCAGGACAAAAATGTATATATTCAAATTCTATGCACTGGAGCCATTCCAGTCAAATAAAGTAAATTTTGCCTAAAGTGACTTTCCTTGTTATTTTATTTAAATGTGAGCCTGCAGATAAAATATTTCCTGTGTGTGGTGAGTTATTTAATATTTATTCTTTTCCATTTGGGGAAAAAACTCAAACTATTGTATTACTTCAAAGTGTCCACTAGATGTCAGCATTTACCTCCATATTGATGTGATTTTTATGACCAGCCTCTGAATGAGATCAGATTCAAACAACTTGATAACTCTCCTCCTATGTCCTCGTCCTGCAAGGTCCAACAGTCTGGACTAAAAGGCAGATACAGGATATTTTTTATATTTAAGCAGAAGAAGTCTGTAATAAACATGGAGGCCACAGATGTGAGCGTTTACAGTTACATTTTCCTCTTGATGTGCTTTTGGAACCCAGACTCACGACCGTTGATGTAGCGTCGCATTGAATTCAGGTTCAGGTCTCATCTCTGTTCAGACTGAGGTTGAATATCTCAAAGTCTGATCTGTACCTGATGTAGAACCACATTTTCCAGGGCTGTTTATTACGAGTGTTTGTGATTTGGTGCAACTTGATTTAATTCAAGGAACCTTGGTGGAGGTATGAATAATATATAGCCTATATTTTGCATGATTTACACAATGATAAACGCCTTTTAAAGTACTTGTATATGACTGCGCCTTTGCCTTCAAATTACTGTATAAGACTCTTTAAATGTTCCTTTAATGAAGATGAACCTTTGCTGTTCAAGTCACTTTTCTTTTTCCAACATCCACAGTTTATTCAGAGCAAACAAACTCGGCACCACCACCTCTTCAGATCAGTTTATTCTGAAGTAAACACATGATTGTTGTGTAGAACAGTTTGTCTTCCTCAGCAGGAGAAAACTCTCTCTCTATCCACAGGGGGAGTTTCCTGTCGGGAGGAGGAGGAGGAGGAGGAGGGAGAAGTGGGAGGAGAGGATAGAAGGAATGTCCGAACTCAGCCATTGTGTTTGGTTGTTGCACGACCAGAGAGAAGGAGAGAGGGAGGGAGGGAGGGAAGAGTGGCTGCTGGGAAGTAGAAACCCTCTGAGAAGGAGGTGTGAGTCGACCACTCAGCCGTCGACAGAGGAACAGCTCCCTCACGCCTGGTGATCCATCCCAGAAGAGTTTCACCTCATCAACCAATAGACTGATTGATCCGAGGCCTCAGGAGTCAGAAGGTCGACTGCGGTGACAGCTGATTGGTCGACGGGGTCGGGGGCCTCCTGAAACCAGATCAAATGATTTCAAATCGGATAAGAAGTTTGATCTGATCAGTTTTCCACCAGATTAACTTGATCTGAGTCCTGAAAACTCATCCAGTCGCTGAGTGACTGATTTGATTGGTTGAGTCTGATTAAAGGCGAGCGATACGGATTACCGGATTGGACGATTGATCAGCTGTGTCAGTTGATTGCTCGAATCGGAAGCTTTGCGTTTGAGCCTTGTTGCCGTGACGATGAGCGGAGCGGGGGACGTGGTGTGTGAAGGCTGGCTGCGAAAATCGCCACCGGAGAAAAAGTTACGGCGTTACGTGAGTACCTAATTTTTCTTATTGTATGTTTGTACAAATGTTCGGACAAACTTTCGTACAAATGTTTGTTCGAAACAGTTTTGTCTCTTTCGATCACACGTTGGAATTGTTTGTTTTGGTTTGTTTTCTTTGTGACTTGCTTCTTTTATCCTACGCTTTAACAATGTTCGTACAACCGTTCGTAATGTTCGTTTAATCGCATTTTCTTTGTGAGTTGCTAAAAGGTACCAACGCAGTTTACAGACTCTTCACTGAAACTCTGCGATGTGGTGACCTCTGCTAAGGACGTTATGTTTCCGTCTGTGTTTGTTTGTTTATCACCAAGATTTCTCCAAAACTACTCGATCGATTTCTACGAAACTTGGTGGATAAATGCGATATTGACCAGGAAGGGAGTCATTACATTTTAGTGCGGATCCAGATCAGGGGCTGGATGTAGGATGTTTTTTTTCACTTTCTTCACCAGTGTGAGATCGGACATTTATTATTATTTAGGAAAGTTTTGTTGAACTAAAATTAGAGGACTGATATTCATGACTGTGTGGATGATGGTGCAGATCCAAATAAAGATACACATCTAAATCATTTAAGTGGTTTCACATGGGGACCTTGGTGGAGGTATAAACTCTACAGACGGGTGTTCTAGTTTTTTAATTCAGGTTGATGATGATCTCTCGGTTTCGTCTCTGTTTACACACTGACTCATTTCCTGAAACTACAGAGTTATAATCATAAAGCAGCAACACTCTCCGCAGCACACAGCTGTTTGTCGCTATGATTTTAACCTCAGGATATTGATTAAATTAAATTATTTCTCAGATTCATGTTGTTTTATTTTACTAATTAAGGAATTTTTTAAGTATAATTTAGAGAGTATCAACAAAATAGTTGCTCAAAATCAAATACCACAGACAGACAGACAGATAAGGCTGTTTGTCCAATGGCAGCAAAGCTTACTTTCCAGTAAAGAAGCAGTTTAGACACACACACACACACACACACACACACACTCACTCACACTGCATATCTGACATGCCTTGCCAGTGAGTTGAACTAATCACATCACTCCTCTCCATATTTTTACCAGTTAATGTTTCTTTCTCTCTCCTTCTCTCTCTCTTTCTTTCTTTCTTTCTTTCTATCGACTCTCCTCCTGTGTACATGTAAAGAAAGTGAAGGAGCAATAAATAGATCGAAAAATAGAGTTTGTCTTTTCTACCACAGTGTGATGAAGGAGTTTGGGTTTTGCTGCCTTGCTCGAGGACAATTTGATGATTTGTCCAGATTTTGAACTTCAGACCGATCAGGGCTGAAACAGAGCTTTATATGTTTTAATTAACAGGACTACAATACCCATAATCCCTGGTGTCGGACATAGCAGTTAAAAATGGAGGCCTGAGTTTTTCAGCAGGTGAAGAAGAAGAAGATAAAAACTGTTGAACCCTTTGTTCAGAGTGTGTAAACATTTAGTCATGATGATATACAACCCACTGTGCACACACACACACACACACACACACACACACACACACACACACACACACGGACCAGCAGTGTGTCTACTGTCAAAACACACACTCTCACACAGTCTTATAACGGCAGAGGATTGTGTGTGTTCATATGTTCATGTTAAGTTCTGGGCCAAAGTTCACAGAGTGTACCTCATCATACACTCCCTGTGTGTGTCTGTGTGTGTGTGTGTGTGTGCCCCGAATTATGTAATAAACTAATCGCTCTCAGCTGGGCCTGTTTGGAAGATCAGGCCTCCCCAAAGATTTAGAAGGTTTGGAAACACACACACACACACACAGACACACACACACGCTGGAAGAGAACCAAGCAGAATGATGAGGTGAATTAAACCTTCAGCACAACAGCACACGTCACACACATCAGGTCAAACACAGTTTAAGGACAAAGAGTCTTTGGTTTTGCAGGAAAATATTTTGATGATCAATATTCAACATCAGTGTGATAAGAACGTCGGCGATGATGCACAACAAGTTGTGAAAATGAAGGAGGAGGCTACGTTGACTTCTCATCTGCCGATGTTTGATATCGGGACCTCGCTGTCGAAACTGAAAACGTAGAAACTGAACGTGTCATGAGGTCACATGTCGGTAAATAAGGAACTTAAATAGAGGGTAAATAGTTTTGTTAATTTTGGTTCGGAGGCAGGATGGAGGAAGTGCTTTTTATAGATCTATTGTGCCCTCTTCCTGTTTGGGGTCAGAGGTCAAAGGAAGAAACAAAACGTAAGAGGAAAGGAGAGAGAAAAGGTGAAGAAGAGATTAGAGAAGGGTTTAAAGGAAAAGGGGTTATCATTCATATTGTTAGTTCTTATGTGTGGGCAAAATGTGACCTTGAACAGTCAAGTTAAAGATTAAACTTTAAACAGCAATAACTGAGGATGCAGTTCCTCTTCTGACCACTAGATGCTTACTTTAAAGTGGTGGATTTACAGCCACCACTAACGTTTAGATCAACAGCCGTCCTAACGCGAAGACAAAGATAGATGGAGGAAAGGTATTTTGGACGCTGCGGTCGCACTGCTCGTATTTGTGCAGCCGCCTGAAGACGACAGATCATCAAACAGAGCGACGGAGAATAAACACACACATCCACTGCCGTCGCTAACCGGCATTTCCTGTTCAGCTACTTCCTCTTCCTGTCTGTGTTTGGAGAGAAATGTGTGCTGCACTGTTTAATCACTGTGTACACACACACACACACACACACACACACACACACACACACACAATGTTTATCAAGTCTTTTTCCCTTACTTAATTCTCTTCTTCCTTTAAACAGATAAACACAACTCTCTCTGTCTGTGTGTGTGTGTGTGTGTGTGTGTGTGTGTGTGTGTGCCGAATGCTTTTATTAAATTAAAATCCATCTTCATGCTCTGTTTCACACGTTTAAATAATCATGATGTGTCTTTTGCACAAACACTCTCACTCTCACACTCTCACACACACACATGTGTAGTGAGTCATGTCTGAAATATGGGGTGTCATCGCTGGGATTGCTCATGGGGGATGGACCCTACCCATAATGCTCAGCGCATGATGGCATGAACCAGAGCTGTGTGTGTGTGTGTGTGTGTGTGTGTGTGTGTGTGTGTGTGTGTGTGTGTGTGTGTGTGTGTGTGTGTGTGTGTGTGATGTTTAGTTAACATTCATGTGCACTGGAGTGTTAAACCTCTGACATGAGAGAGAGACACCAAAGTTGTCTTGAAAGAGAGAGAGAGAGAGAGAGAGAGAGAGAGAGAGAGAGAGAGAGAGAGAGAAGAGTGAACTCCATGAAAAATTTAAAACATGATCCAAACTGATTTATAATCAATAACCTATAATAATAGTCAGTGACCTATTGATCCTGGTGCTGGTGGCTACTCAAGATGGGGAAGTTTAGGTGGTGTGTAATGAGGATTCTAACCTGTAGGAGGCACAATTGGGGCGTTGAAGTTTGAGTCCTGTGTTGTCAGAGATGTTAGTTTGAATAACATCTTCACTTGTCTTGTTTTCTCTTTTTTCTTCCAGTAAAAACACTTTTCTTTCAATATTTAGTGAATCTTATGTTTATGTAACATCAAACAATTATTTAAGGGGTTTAAATTTGCATTAATACAAAACAAAAGCCGTCTTTGCTTCATTGGATAATAGATGTCTTTCTTCCTGTGTTTCTCAGGCGTGGAAGAGGCGTTGGTTCGTTCTGCGAAGCGGTCGACTGAGCGGAGAACCGGACGTTTTACAGTACTACAAGAACCAACAGTCCCGTCGACCAATCAGGACCATCAACCTGAACCTTTGTGAACAGGTACGGCAGACGCACACACACGAGTGTCGGACACACAAAGCTCGAGAGAGGACGGAAAATAAATCAGTGAAAGTCAAACCGCCCTGCGTTAGATCAGTGATTCAGTGATGACCTGAAAGAATGAATGAACATCCACCATCTGTAGTTGATTCTTTAAGGGTCACGTTTGGGGCCAAGGCCGAGTTCAGAAAATGGCCGGATACATGTTTACACACGTCTGTGTTTCAGACCTGCCTGTTTTGTCCGTTTCTTCTCCTTCAGGTGGATGCCGGCCTGTCGTTCACAAAGAAGGAGCTGGAGAACAGCTTCGTGTTCGACCTGAGGACGGAGGAGAGAACCTGGTACCTGGTGGCCGAGTCTGAGGAGGACATGAACCGCTGGGTGTCCTCCATCTGCCTGATCTGTGGCTTCAACCCGACTGAAGACGGTATGACAGAATCAATCACGATAGATGGACGGAATAAAACGATCCCTTCTTGTTCGTGTGGGTTGTGGCTGAGTCAGTGTGAAAGCTTGTGGGAGGACGGAGGAGCGAGAACATGCAGAGATTAATATGGACAAAAAACGTCTTCAGGATTGAGTATGTGTGTGTCCACGCCTCAGATGTGTAGATGGTCAAATATTAAAAAAATATCATGAAATATGATATTTTGTTCAGCAGCTTCTCTGCGTACAGCCATTTGAACTTTTGAACTGAATATCTTCATTTGCTAAATTACAAAAACACGTGCACTGCTACAAACTACAACCAGAGCATAGTCTTGAGAAGTTGGAAACTGTGGTAGAGCTGTTGTATTGGATTGTATTCAATTGTAAAGGTGTACCTTGTTTAATGGCTGCTAGCTGTTATTGTTATCTGATGTCTCATTCGGTTCAGTTCCAGAGAGACCTCGTGTGTCCGGCCCACCCTCCGTCACCGCGGTGACCCCGTCCAGTGGCATGGCTGCCATCTCCACGGCAGCAGGTTCGGTCCCGCCCCCCTACGACCCGGTGAGCGTACGACGCCTGGAGCCCGACGGCCACACAGAGGACAACTACCTGTGGTTGTCACACTGCCAGAGTCACATCAGGTGAACCAACGCACGAGAAGCAGTTTGTGGGTCATGGGATATCTAGAGAACTGTGTGGGCTCAAATGAATAAAACCTGCAGCAGTCGCAGGTTGAGACGAGTTAAATCTACACGACAGGATTAGAGGTTTATCTCAGCCTAGATCACATAGAAGAAAACGATTAAACCCATTTTACTCCTGAGTCTGAAGGATGTTTATCTCTGTGGGATATGCTGACGCTCGGAGATTTAACTTTTGAAGCAAAAGCAAAAAGTTGCTGCGTTTCCACAGCAACGTTTGTTCATGCCTCTGTGGCGGTGACTCCCAGTGGCTGGAGGCATTATGGGGTCAGGTTGTCCGTCCGTCCCATTCTTATGAACAACGTGAGGGAATTTCTTCAAATTTGGTCCAAATGTTTATGTTTCAATGACTGAAACTGTCCCTTTAAATCATTTTATTTTGGTATGTGTGTCTCCAGGCCTCCTTTAGGATCCTCCGTCTCTCTCGAAACCGACTACGACAACCTCTACCCTCCTCCCTCTGCCACCTCCTCCTCCTCTTCCTCCTCCTCCTCTCCGTCCCTTCTTCCCAACGGCCTCCCTCCTCCGTCCTCCTCTAAGACGGCTCCGTGGACAGTGGCCTCGATGACGGGGCCTCTCAGCCAGTCACTGGACGCCAACACGACCTCTGACCTCCGGAGGCGAGCAGGCAGACCTCGCTGCCACCCCTCTCCCCACCCCAGGAAGCACTCACTGGATATCCACCTGCGTCCCGTGGCGATACCTCTCATTGAGAACACACACTCCAACGTGCATCCCAATATGCACTCATACCAGATCCCCCGTCCTGCATCCACGCCACAGCCACGACCCCCCCGCCGGCCCTCCTCTACACCAAGTGTGGACTCTCTAACCCAGACGGAGCTCCATGCATCCGTCCCGACTCCTCCTCCGCGCCCGCCAAAGCCCTCGGCGATCGCAGCCCAGGGAGAGAGCTCAGCTGTGGGCACGGGACCTGCAACGCTCCCCCGACCCTCCTCGGAGTCGGAGAGGAGGGATGGATGTGTGGAAGGAGGCGGTGGAGGTCTGCTGAGGAGTCACACCGTCAGTATACCAGGACGCACGCAGACAGGTACGTGGGATGCAGCATCTAGCATAGATACAGTGTGATTGACAGCTGGTACTGTTCTATAGGTGCATGTGGCTGGTGGGCGTGCATTGTCCTCAAGCTCTCAGCCAGGCTCCACCCCCTGCTCCTCCAAATATGGTTACTTCTGGTTTCAAAAGACCAAACTGTCAAACGGGAGCTCACAGACCAATGGGTGACGTCATGGTGGGTTGATTCTTTGTCAGTCATTAAAGACTGTTTACGTACACGGCCCTCAGTCGTATTACATGAACATAAATGGAAATACAGTCACGCCCTGCAGGGGGCAGCATTGTCACTGTGAACCAGCAGGTACCTCAGAGAGAGCTGAGGTCATGAAGAGGCTTTATTCTGCAGCAGTGACGGATTATATCTTCGTCACCGCTGAAACTCTTGGTGCCTGTTTGCACCACACGTTAAATGGCTTAAGTTTCCTTAATGCGCGGACTTTGCTCCACAGCAGCACAAAGACTTTCAGCCAAATCTCAGTTTCTGGTGAGAAGGCACATTGTCCCAAAATAGACGATTCCCTTGTATTGTTTCCTGTTGGAGAACCTGCTGCTTAAGGAGCAGATTAGTGACGACAGTCTCCATATTCATTCATGCTCAATAGACACTTTTTTTTAGCAAGTCTGTAAAAGCTGTACAAGCTTTAAATCAGGAGATTTTTACTCTCTAATCGTGGATTATATTAATCACATGAGCATCACCTGGATGGAGACACATATTTAGATACAACCCGTCTCCTCTTTCTCACAATCCAAAAACTGCTCGTCCATCAACCACAACCTCAAACCGTATTAATATGTATATATATATATATATATATATATTTCTATGTATATATGAGTCTTTCTACTACTTCTGTGTTTCAGGTTGCGAGTCTTTCTTCATCCCTCAGTCGCTGTCGGACCGGGCGAGCATGTTCGAGTTCAGCGACAGCTTCAGCAGTTACTTTGTAAGTTTAAACATTTTAATGTTTGACAGTAAAATACAAACAACAAGAGAATTGCACCAGATAATCAACAAGTCGACTTTAACCTCTTGGTTTCTTCATGTCCTCTCTCAGATTAACAAAGGCATGGTACCTCTGGGAAGTGTTTGCTCTGAAGACGTTGATGTGGATGAAAACTATGTCCCCATGAGCGCTGCCACCACTGAGCCTCCTGTGGCACCAAGGTTAGTGAGAACATACCAGTGTGTTCTTAAAAAGACTTAAAATAATGCACAACTCCAACTGTACAACTTGTCTTTGTTGAATTGTTGCTTCATTGTTGATATTGTAAGTTATCTGAACCCTCGTGAACCTTTGGAAACATCCCTGAAAAGCATTAAAACCTCTGAAGGATCCTGGAAACCCCCAAAGTGTTAAGATTGACCATAATTTGTGTGCAGGTTTCAAAGAGTATTTCAATACAAGAATATAAATGTCCCTCAGGAGAACTCAAACCTCCAGAACCAAAGATTACACACACTCATAAATATCAATCCAATTAATCAGAGAAATCAAGGCAACATCCTCACAGTGTTAGAAAGTGATAAAAACCTGGATCTGCACCAACATTTCATGATTCCTTCCCTGACACAAACCACATCCTATACCGAGGAAAACGTTTTGTTGAAATCGGTTGATTAGTTTTGGCATAATCCCACTAATAAACAAACACAGATGAAAACATAACCTCATTGGTGTTTGAGTGAAGAGTCTGAATCCTGCGTTCTCTTCCAGGGCGCCTCCTCCCTCTGACTCCTCCGTGCAGCTCCAAGATGGCAACTACGTGGCCATGATCCCCATGAGCCCTTCCCTTCCCACTCAGCCCGCCACAGGGGATCTGGCGTCCCTGGGGCGGCAGGTGCCTCCACCCGTCCACATGGGCTTCCGCAACTCCCCCGCTCCCCTCACCCCGCCCCTCCGGAGGAACACGGTGACCACGGGGACACAGGTGGGGGCCGTGCCGCCTCCGATCCACCGCGACCTGAAACCACAACGCAGAGGTGAGTGAGTGACAGCACAGAGGATCATGGGTAATATCCAGCGTTCAGTTATGTTTGAGTTCAGTGGGACGACACAGTCAGAGCTCAGCACATTGACACACTTTGTTTTTTCTACACATGAAAACCACTATTAATAATAATATCCAACAATTTCCGATTAAAACCTCTTTGGTTGTTGGGCTGAAACGTTTGTGAACGAGCTTCTGTTCCTGAAACTGTCAATGATTGTTCTTGTCCCTCGCTCTCTCGCTCTCTGTCCGTTCGTCGTCTGTCGCTTCAGCCTCTTTCAGTTTTCAATTATTCACCTGCTTCCACTTTGCCGCAGTACGAGTGTGACGTTCACACACTTCAGCACTTACACAGCCGGAGGTTACAGAAACGTTCTTTCATGAAACATGAATAAACTCAGAACGCTGACATTCATTTCAAACACAACAAGCCTCGTTATTAGATTTTTCTCGCAGTTAACTTTGAAGTCACATGAGGACACTCGAGCCTCATTTCCACTTTGATATCGTCAAGTGTCTCGTATCCAGATGAGATTTCAGACCCAATCGTTAGAAACATCCCCTCTGAGTGTCGTCCATCGGGGTTCACGCTTCAGTAAATCACATTCATCATAAGTATCTGAACATATGTTTGTCTTCGAGGCTTCGCTTTATCTTTACTATGGTCAATCTGTAGAACGTTAATAAAGATGGACGACATGAGGGCTCACAAGAAGTGAAGTCAAAGTGTCTTGCTCGCCCCCTGGTGGCTGGCTGCAGTATAACCTGATGAACCTGTGACTCTCTCTCTCTCCCAGTGAAACCAGCTCCTCTGGACATCACGTCGGTGCAGCAGGACTGGCAGGAAGTCCCGCCCCCTGTCCGCTCACCTGTCACCAGAACCTTCACAAGAGAGTGAGCTACTTTGTGTGTGTGTGTGTGTGTGTGTGTGTGTGTGTGTGTGTGTGTGTGTGTGTGTGTGTGTGTGTGTGTGTGTGTGTGTGTGTGTGTGTGTGTGTGTGTGTAATATTTAATATTCATCGCTGAGGCTCAGTCCCAGCAGAGTGAACGTGCTGCACTCTGCCACCCCCATGTGGCGTTGCGGGAGTAATACATGTTGTTCCTGAGCAGTGGCGGATGTTGGGATGAAAGTGGATGATGAAAGTAGAAAGAGAGGGAAGAAGAAAAAACACAAAATATAAATAACACGAAAGTGTTTCATTAACTTTAACTGGGTGGTCATAAACCCTGCCTCCTCCATGTTCGCAGATTGGACATGGAACAAACTAAATAGAGGATAAACAAAGAGACGCTTGATTGGTTGAATTGATCATCAAATAATTCATTAATTATGTTGCTTTGTTAAGTTAATTTGTTTTTGTGTGTGTGTGTGTGTGTGTGTGTGTGTGTGTGTGTGTGTGTGTGTGTGTGTGTGTCAGTCCGTCCAGTCGTCAGTCCTTCAGGCCCAGTTCGTCCCACAGCTCGTCCCCCTCCTCCGACTCAGAAGACCAAGATGACAGCTATGTCGCCATGACGACCTCCAGCCTCAGTTTTAGTGCTGGGGAGCCGGTGAGATTCCTTCCTTCCTTCCTTCCTTCCTTCCTTCCTTCCTTGACTCTGATTTACTAAAATCTAAACGTGTGTGTGTGTGTGTGTGTGTGTGTGTGTGTGTGTGTGTGTGTGTGTGTGTGTGTGTGTGTGTGTGTGTGTGTGTGTGTGTGTGTGTGTGTGTGTGTGCAGTCTCTCAGGCTCATGCTGCACCGAGGTTCAGAGGGCGGGGTCAGCAGCCCGTTGCTACGGCGAGCCAGAGGTGACAAACAGGTGGAGTACCTGGACTTGGACCTCCACACCGGACGATCAACACCATCGAGACAGGTAACATTCCTCTCTCTCTCTCTCTCTCTCTCTATTGTTATTGAAGTTCCATGGACGTGTGAAAAAACCCTGTGTTTCTGCACAACCAGAAGCGTTGCACGGCAGCAGGTGGAGGCAGCGGTGACAAACAGGCCGGAGCTGGCGAGGAGCGTGCACGGGGGGAGAGCACGCGTGTGGACTACGTGGTGGTGGACCCCAAAAGAACCAAGGCCCTGAGGAACACCAGGGAAGCGTGGCATGATGGGAGGATGTCCACGGAGAAGGACAAAAGCTAGAAGTACTCGTAGAGGTTATCGAGATGCTACTTTTGGTGCCCACTTAAAACCAAATGAAATTCTTGTTACCACCCTGCGTTTGTTCCAATGCATTTTTAGTCGACATAAATCTTTTCCAAATTCATATGAGGTCACTGTGACCTTCGACCTCATTTTTATTACTGATGCAAATCCTGCAAGTCTAGTTTCTAAAACTTTGAATAATCACACCAGTACAAATCCAGCAGCGGTAAACAAGTACAGTTGTAAATGACTCTGTAACTTTAGTCTCCCAACAGGAATCCAAGCTTTAGTCGGAGATGTGTTGTTTTAAACTGTGTTGAAAGTAATTCATAATAAATGTGGTGCAGTGGGGGGGGGGGGGACCCACCCTGTAATCATCAAATCAAATCTGATGAATCATTCAGTTGTTCTGTGATACAGAACACAAAGAGATGAATGAATGAATAAACCTAAAACACCACTCTCTGGACTTCTAGTGTGTTTTTCTTACTTGATTTCCATGTGACACAAAGTACTTGTACTTTTGTATCTATATTGTATGCAAAGCACTTTGAGCTGCATTTCCTGTATGAAAGGTGCTATACAAATAAAGTTTATTATCATTGATATTACTATTATTAATATTTATCAAACCAAACAAAAAGTTTCATCAATATGATCAAATAACTCAAGATCACTTACAAAATAACCGGAAAAAACAGATTTTCAGTTTTACACATTTTAACTGAAGTCCGGTTCCCGCGTTGTTTGTGTAGTAAAATAAACGAGGGACTGCAGGTGCTCTGCTTTTAATGACGCTGATTTGAATAAAGTTTGGAGTTAGGGCTGATTTGAATCCTGTTGAATATGAATAATTCAACCTGGGCACGTTTCACTGCACCACAACTGCTCTGTGTCTAATGATGAGAATTTGAATCCACTGTCCCTGCAGTGGGGGCTTCACTTCTTGTTTTCTCCTTTTCTCCTAAAATTTTTTAAAAAACGTCATTTAAAACTTGATTAGATATAAATCATTGATATCATTGGCTTTGTAAAGAAAACACATCCAGGAGTATGGGACCCATCAACCTTATCTTCTCAGTGTTGACGTGCTCTTGAGCAAGGTGTCTGCAGCCGTGAGCGACAGTAAAAACAAAGACAATGATTGATTGGCGTCTAGTGGTTATAACACATGCAAAACCAGTACAAATTATTATTATCACACGCGCACAAACACACACACACTCAGAAAGATCGAACCTGCTGCTGAGGTGAGTGTGTTTTCACGACATAGTGTTCAATTGAGTTTAAAAGTATAACGTTTGTCATCAAACATGTTAAAACTCACATTGATGTTTTCTAAACTGAACTTATTTTATAGTTTGACGTGAAGAAAGAAAAACATTATTTCATTTGAATGTTATTTTATGTGTTCGATACTAAAAAACCTCTGAAGGACCCAATTGTTTGAATAACTCAGTAAAATCTTTTTCCTTTCAAATATACACTTGAAAGTTTCTTTTTAAATTGATTTTTTAAATATCTTTATTGTGTCATTACATATTTTCCTGTTACATTGTGTCATCTTATCAGAAATATTATGTTGTGACAGGTCGGCTGTTATTTGACTGATTTGACAGACATTTAATCATTTGACTCATTTCCAGTCGTGTTAGCGTCTTGGTTTGTTCAACCAGTCGAACACACTGGTCCGAAATAAATAATGGATTCAAAGGATGTTTAACCAGAAATGAGAAATCTTTTGTTGTACAACCTCGACTCCAGTTTCAGATAAAACGTCCAGATTCAGATCAAATTTTAAAGCAACACTAGGAAACTTTCCTTCTTTAAAACAGTTTGACTGTGAACATTGAGAAAGTTTCCTCCTTCGCTCCCTGACCGTCTGTTCTCTGTGACTCTGGTGAGTGGGTTCCATCTCCTGTGAGAAGAACTGACTGAGAGTCAGCTTCAACTGTCACAATCAGCTCCAGAAGAGTGAAGCTGAACTGTGGATCAGGTAAAAAGACTCAGAAGTTATTAAAAACCAGAGTTTATCTCCAATATTCAGCAGGAAACTGTTAAAACATGAAGAATTCTAAACAGAGTTTGGTGGATTTGTTACAGCAGCAGCTCTTCTGGTTCAGGAGGTTCATCACCTTGTGAGCTGCTGCTCAGTAAAAGTTACGTGTTGCTTAATGTTTTGTTCTGCAGAATTGACATAATTTGACTATTTCCCTTGTTGATTACATTTTTCTACTCTTCATCTTCCCTCCTTCCCTTTGCCCCGCAGCCACAGTGATGTTGGTCCACATGTCTTCGTCCTGTAATGCCTCAAACTTTCCTCCTTCCTTGTCCTCCCCCAACAACATCTTTTGTCAACTGCACAACTGCATGATCTCAACAACCGGAGCTTCCAACATCATCATCTTCAGCAGTGTCAACTTCCTCCTCCCCCTCCCTCTTAGCGTCTACGTCCTGTATCTGGGTTGGCAACGCTGGCGGCGACGGGGCGCCAGTGCGACGATGAGGCACTCTGACCTGTTCACCTACCACATGGCTGTCATGGAGCTGGTCAGCGTCCTCGGGATCATCCTGATTTGTTGTGGCATCCACGCTAACATCCCACGATTGGAGGTGTATGGATTCCAGATTTATTCTGTCACAATACTGGGACAGATGTTTTTCCACACCCTGACCTGTGTGGAGCGCTACCTCGCCGTCGTCCACCCCATCACGTATCTGGACCTGAAGAAGACGAAGGGGATCAGGATCAGAAACACAGCCATCGGCTGTGTTTGGCTGCTGTCCTTTCTCTGGATAAACTTTATGTACCTAAATTCAACGACCTACGCATTGCTGACTTTTTGTGTGGCAGGCATCGTCTTTACTGTCATCTCTTTCTTCTGCTTCTCTGTTCTTTGCGTTTTGAATCGTCCAGGGCCGGCAGACAGGGTCGGTGGCAGACAGCACATCGACCAATCAAAGCTGAGGGCGTTATATACCATTGAGGCCATAATGGGAGTGCTGCTGCTCAGGCTTGGAGGGAACATAGTTTCTTCCGCCCTGTACCCCACAGAGCTGCTGGGGGAGGCTGAAAGTTGTGTTTTGTGGATTCTTATGTTCTGGTTCTGTCTGCCCAGCAGTCTGGTGTTACCGCTGCTCTCTCTACACAGAGAAGGAAAATTAACGTGTTGTCAGAGAAACGCTGAATCAGGACAAGGGTCAGATTAAACAACGTATGGGCAACATTATCAGAAGGACCCAATCTGTAGATAAAGCGAAGCCAAAGTGTCTTGTATACGCCATAAACCCCGCCTCCTCCATGTTAGCATATATGACATGGACCAAACTAAAAAAGCCAAAAGATTTTTGTCAAAGATGGTTTATGTGGTTTTAAGTAGTTCTTAACATGTTGCATTCAAACCAAATACAAAGCTAATTTTTACATTTTGTCACTCCCGTGAGTCGGGCTTGTGATTGGTCGCGAGAGCAATTACACCTTCTCCAGGAGCTGTGTCTGGATCACTGCCGTTTCAAGCGTTACCTGAGGTGATCGGTTTGCACAGACTCTAACTGATGTCTTCTGTGCAAGATGGCAGCGTTCATATCCGGGGTATTTTGGCTTCATTTTGGGATAACGTGATGAAGTGGAGAAACATCGTCCATCTTTATATACGGTCAATGGAAAGACCCAATAAGCAATATTTTAACGCCTGTCTGCTTTAGTTAGGCTACACCTGTTAAGTCTTCCATTTTAGAACGGCACATATTAAGTTAACAAACAGTGGCTGATTTAACACATTTTTAAGAACATCTGAGAGATTTAGTCAGAAACGATAACTGTAACTAGCTTATTTGATCAGCTGTAGCTAACTAATGTCAGGATTTGAATGTTGACCGAGAAGATGCAAAAAAATTTAAGCTGTTTAACTCAATTCATTGAGGACTAGCTCACTACCGCCCTCTAGGTGAATTGCAGCACTTTGAATACGAGTCCTCCTCGTTGGATATGATGACATGATGCGGTTAAACTGATTCATTTGAATACACATCATCCTGTACTGACTTTGTCAAATGGTCATTTTAATGGAGGATTTAAATATCATCAGATTCACTTCTTTCCTCTTCTATCATTTGTAAACAAACTGTGTTGTGATGGTGTGAAATAGAACAATTATATCTACAATTATTCCAATATATTCAACAAAATACATAAATATCGTCTTTAATATTCATGTGTACGTGTTCACATTGTCTTTGTTTGAACTGGACTTTACATTGTTTGAAGTATGTCAGTAATGTGATACTGTCGTGGAGCCGATCCGTGCTCGGAAATTTGCATAATACAATTAACATAGCACATCATGTATCATTAACTATTTTGCAAAATGCAAAGAGATCACGTAGATAATCTCATATTGTATAAAGACACACGCAGCTGATTTCCCTTCAGACAGGTCCAGTGACTTCAGACACACAGGAGGAAGAAGATCGGAAACCAAAGCTCAGAGCGGTGAGTAAATTAAAACATTTTAAGTAATAAAATTAGTAGTAATGTAAGAGACTTTAGATTGTAGATCTGGTGCTAAATTTCATGTCACAGCTAATTTCCTGTGACAATCAGAGTCTGAAGAATAATAAGGAAATATTGAATCCATCCAATTTCTAAATCTGATATTTTAATACGAAGCTTTGTGGCTCATCAAATACTTTACAGTGTTTCTTTTGATGAGTGAAATACAGTTAAACTAGTATTATGAAAGAAACAAATAACTGGAACACCTGTGCACTTGATCCAAGAAGACGTTGATTTGTATTAAAGTGTCATTGTTGTGTTGAGAGTTTTACTGGACCCACATGTTGGAAAAAACAAGTTGTGCAAAGAAAGAATATTTATTAATATTCTAGTGAAACACGTTGGAGACAGACAAACCAGACAAAGACAGGAAGTAAAACAAACAAGACACGGACGAGAAGTAGCTACAAGATAAAACAGGAAATACAAAAAACGTCCAAACAAAAGGGAATTACTGTGCAGAACAGGGACTGTCAATAAAGATGGACATGACAGCTCCTAAAAGTGAAGCCAAAATGTCTCCATCGCCCCCTTGTGGCTGGCTGGAGTAGTTAGAAGTCACACCCTGCCTCCTGCATGTTAGCAGATGGGACATGGACCAAACTAAGTCGTACATTTTCTTTTAAAGATGGTTTTCTGGTATATTGTGTGGTTTTGATTGACACCTGAGACTGACCCACGATTGGACTCTGACTCCAAATGATGTCATCAGAAGACATTTTGGCTTCATTTCTGGACAGCAGCAGGAAGTGGAAACGTGTCGTCCATCTTTATTTACAGTCCAATCGAGCGTCACTGTGTTTGTCAGACTCTTGATGATGTCTTTCTCTTCACCTTCCTCTTCCTCTTACAGCCTTTTTCAACTCAACATGTCAGAGAACATCTCCTCCTCTTCCTCTTCCAATCTCTCGCTCCACCCTCCGCCCCCCTCCTCGCTAAACTCCTCCTCCCCTTCGCTCATCAAGTGCTTGGAGATCACGGTCGGCTCGCACATCTTCGCCGCCGTGTCCTGCTCCTATGTCCTCGTCTTCCTCCCTCTCTGCATCTTCATCCTCCACCTGGGGCTGCAGCGGTTGCGCCGGGAGAGCTCCGCCTCCGCAACGACAAGCAGCCTGGACATCTTTACGTACAACATCATTGTCATGGAGATGATTGGCGTGTTGGGCTGCTCCCTCTACTCCTGCAGCATCTACATGCACGTGCCAATGGTAAAGCTGGTGGGGATTTATATCTTCAGCACCATCACAGCTGGACAGATGATGTTCCACATCCTCACCTGCTTCGAGCGCTACCTGGCCGTCATACATCCCGTTTTCTACCTGGGTCTGAGGAAGGCGGGCGGAGAACGACTCAGAAATATCAGCATCGGGTTTGCTTGGGGCTTGTCCTTCGGGTGGATGGGAGTAACAGCGCAGTCCAGCCCCAATTTACCCACAATCGCCATGGCTGTCCTCTTGACCTCCTCCTTCATCGTCACCTCCTTCTTCAGCCTCTCCGTCCTCCGCGCTCTGATTCGTCCAGGGCCTGGGGAAGGGGGCCGGGACAGGGCGGACCAGCTGAAGAGGAGGGCGTTCCACACCATCGCCGCCATCACCGGAGCTCTGTCACTCAGGTTCGGAGCACAGCTGCTGTGTTTTATCCTGGACGTCTCCGGAGTGCTGAGCAGCAGGGAGAGTTGTGTGTGTCTGTTGTCCGGGATCAGTCTCTGCGTTCCCAGCAGTTACGTCCTGCCGCTGCTGTTTCTGCACCGAGACGGAAAACTGCCATGTTTCAAATACGCAGCTGATCCAGGCCGAGACGTAGGAACGAGGATGTGAATGAAAAAAAATACGTCCTGTTTGCTGTGTGAGATTTTAGTTATAAAAACAGATTCAGGCCTCGTCCGCCATTTGTGTTTTACAGTTAATTAGATGTTCCAGTGTTTTTAATATTGTAAAAGATTAAAGAATTATTAAAGGTGAAATTTGTCCTGAAGAATATTTGTGCTGCAAATTTAAATCCACCAGATACAGATTTTTATTTAGTTCTGCAGAATATAACAAATGCTTCCTTTGGTCATGTTCCACCCCTCCACAAAGTTTCATGCACATTGGTTTAGTGGATTTTTGCATAATCCTGCAAACAAACAAACAAACAAACAAACAAACAAACAAACATAAAACATACAAACACAGATGAAAACATAACCTCATTAGTGCAGGTTATTAAAAACATGAGTTATTAAGCTTGTATCCAACTCATCATGTTGGATCACACTTTTATTCCCCTTTAAACTGACCAACTACTTATACTAATAATAATTATTATGATAACAATGTAATATTAAATTAAAGAGACAAAAATAAAAATATAAAGACCATGTTCATTTTTTGTGTCTGTGTCATTTTGTCATTTGGAATTACAGCACATACATAGATAAGAAAAGAAAAGCTAAGCTAAACTAAGCTAAGCTAAGCTAAGCTAAGCTAAGATAAGATATGATAAGAAAAGATACGAATAGATAAGATAAGATAAGATAAGATAATAAAATATAAGAATAGATAAGATAAGATAAGATAAGATAAGATAAGAAAAGATAAGATAAGATAAGATAAGAAAAGATAAGAAAAGATAAGATAAGAATAGATAAGATAAGATAAGATAAGATAAGATAATCCTTTAATAAATTTGCTGTGTCACAGTAGCAGAGACGACCGTCAAAAGTAGACATCAGTAAAGTAATATTAAGTAAACAATACTTACAAATGTAAGGAAATATAGAAAATAGAAATGAAATAGAAATAACACAAACAGTCCTGTTGCCTTGATGCTTTAAAGTATTCGATATTAAAAGTAGAGAAATTAAGATTTAAATCCCTGGTCTGTGTGCACAGGTGCTCTGAGCTTATTTGACTACACTTTTTTGATGGACAGATGGAGGCAGCGGTGAGAGATGCTGTATAATGAGCCCTGTGTCCGTCCTGCTGGAGTGTCTTTGAGCACGGCGCCGTGCACACAACCTTCAGCCCTGAATTTGCCTCCAAAATGACGAGCAAAGATAAATAAATGAGGTTTTCTTATTATGCAAAGAGCCCACGGTCATGTTACAGCCCGTCTGTCACACACCACCGTCATGGAACACACACACATGTTTTAAAAGCCCCCCCCACTGTTCATCACTCAGTGGTTCTGGAGACACAGAGAGCAGAGGTTAGTTCTATCTATCTATCTATCTATCTATCTATCTATCTCTCTATCTATCTATCTATCTATCTATCTATCTATCTATCTATCTATCTATCCATCCATCTATCCATCTATCTATCTATCTATCATTCTATCTATCTATCTATCTCTCTATCTATCTATCTATCTATCTATCATTCTATCTATCTATCTATCTATCTATCTATCTATCTATCTATCTATCTATCTATCTATCTATCTATCTATCTATCTATCTATCTATCTATCTATCTATATATCTATCTATCTATCCATCCATCTATCCATCTATCTATCTATCTATCATTCTATCTATCTATCTATCTATCTATCTATCTATCTATCTATCTATCTATCTATCTATCTATCTATCTATCATTCTATCTATCTATCTATCTCTCTATCTATCTATCTATCTATCTATCATTCTATCTATCTATCTATCTATCTATCTATCTATCTATCTATCTATCTATCTATCTATCTATCTATCTATCTATCTATCTATCATTCTATCTATCTATCTATCTATCTATCTATCTATCTATCTATCTATCTATCTATCTATCTATCATTCTATCTATCTATCCATCTATCTATCTATCTATCTATCATTCTATCTATCTATCTATCTATCTATCCATCTATCTATCTATCTATCTATCTATCTATCTATCTATCTATCTATCTATCTATCCATCTATCTATCTATCTATCTATCTATCTATCTATCTATCTATCTATCTATCCATCTATCTATCTATCTATCTATCTATCTATCATTCTATCTATCTATCTATCTATCTATCTATCTATCTATCTATCTATCTATCTATCTATCTATCTATCTATCTATCTATCTATCTATCTGCCTTACTGACTTTCCTTTACTTTCCTTCAGTATTTCCAAATAAAAGTTCTGCCTGTTCTTAAAAGCTGGACTTTTAATGTGAAAAACCTGATGACGATGATGTGAAACCATGACAGCAGATGGAACATTTCTGTTGTTTTAGATTTAATACACATGATTTTTTCATGTCTTTCTCCAGCTGTGTGGAAATGTACGCTAACTCCTCCCCTCCAGACGTCTCCCTTTCTCCTCATCTCCGCCCTCCCCTCAACTCCTCCCATGACTCCTCCCCCGTCAGCTGCTTCCTGACCACGCCCAGTTCCACCATCTTCACCATCTTCACCTTCACCAGCGTCCTCCTCCTCCTCCCTCTCTCCATCTCCGTCCTCGTCTTTGGCGTCCAGCAGTGGCGGAAACAGCGCGGTGCCGTGGCGACAAATCCCATCGACGTCTTCACCTACCACATGGTCGCCATGGAGATAATGGGCATGTGCGGGTCGGTCTCCTGCTGCTGCGGCACCTTCCTTCAACACATGAAGATGGTCGGTGTGGGATGCAACATGTTCGCCATCATCTCGTGTGTGAAAATGTTCTTCCACGTCCTCACCTGTGTGGAGCGATACCTGGCAGTCGTTCACCCAATCACGTACCTCAGCCTGAGTAAGAGAAGCGGGGTCATGATCAGAAACATCAGCATCGGGTGCGTGTGGGTGATATTGTCCGGAGTGATGACGCTGAGATTCACACTCACCCCAAATTTCAACATGATCTTGATTTTCTTTAATTTGAGTTTCTCCCTGATCGTCGTCTCTTTCTGCAGCCTCGCTGTTCTCCGTGTCCTGATTCGCCCAGGGCCCGGGGAAGGCGGGAGCAAGGGAAGCGCTGACAAATTAAAGCGCAGGGCATTCTTCACCATCATGGTGATAATGGCGGTGCTGTTGATGAGGTTTGGGGGGAATATGGTCTGTCTGTCCCTGGCGTCCTCGTCCGTGTTGGGCCACAGCCTTGGCTGCGCGGTGCAGGTGTCAGGGATCTGGTTCTGTCTGCCGAGCAGCTTCGTGCTGCCGCTGCTGTTTCTGCACCGAGCAGGAAAACGAAGCACTGAATCTGGATAAAGAGCAGAAAGAGCACAGAAACATTTCATTGTTTCACGGGCAATTTTGAACAAATCTCTGTGGGCCACAAAGTATGTAGAGAAATAATTGATCATGCAGCTCGAACACAATTAGGAGAAAGTTACATCTGATGAAAAATGGTTCAAATGCATCATGTCAAAACACATTTTCAAATCAAGCAAATATGGCTCTGAATCTTATGTTACAGCAAAGTTAGGAGTCAAAGGTAGAGAACACAACTGCATCCTCTAGATTTAGGAACATCCCTGAGGACGCGCCTATTATAGTTAAAGGGAGGCACGGTGGTATAGTGGTTAGCATTGTGTTCACTGTAAGAACGTTCATGAACTGATTCCCAGTTCACCAGTCTTCTTGTGTGGCGTTTGCATGTTCTCCACGTCTCTGTGTGGGTTTTCTCTGGCTTTGAATTAAGTTTGTTCAAATGAAAGTTAAGAACTATATCAACACAGTTGACCACTTTAATTTGAAAAATTTTACCCAAAGTCTGTCCAACCATGAAATGTTTCTGCAAATGTAAACTTAAAAATAAAAGAATTCAAACAGCTTCTCTTTCTTGTTTCATTGTTTTTATTTAATGAAGCACAAACAACATGACAGAGTTACGTTCTTAGACTGAACAAAGATGGACGACGCGTCTCCACTTCCTTCCTCTCTCCAGAAACAAAGCTAAAATAGCTCTGATGCGAACGCTGCCATCTTGTGCTCATGACGTCATTCGGATGCATGTTCTCAACCAATCAGGAGTCAGTCTCAGCTGTCAATCATGAAAAGTCACAGTCCATTTTTATATCATCAAATAACTCATCAAAACCAAACTTATCAGAAACATGAAAACTTGAATAAACTTCAGGAAAAAGTGCTTCAGAAGATCAGAATGTAAAACTGAAGGTAACAGTTAAAAAGCTAAAAATAATAAACAACTTGAAAGCAATTTTAAGATCTCACAGCAACAGAGAATAAATACAGAAATAAAAAATGTTACAGACAAAAGAAAAGAAACCACAAGATGAGATAAAACATTACATAAAAAGAAAAGAAAAGATAATTAACACAGGGACACTAGATTAAAACCATAAACATGTATTTTTCATACCAAATCAATAAAATATTGTTATACTTTTGAAAAAGTGTTTATTTCATATATACATTTTAATATATAAGAGCTGTTTTTTAAGATGTTCTGCATTAATATGGAGAAATACGTTGTTTGGGAAGGTGCTGAGATGTCCTATGTTTTGAGATGTCCTTGAATCTCTCATCCTGCCTTCTCCCTCCGTTTACTGGTCAAACCAAGTGTCAATTTGTCGTTTGCCAATCAGAGAAGAGTATTCCGAGCTAACAGGTGTGCAAGGGGGCGGGACTAAATAAGAAGGAAGGAAAACATGAAAACCGGAAATACACCCGAGATGCTAACACTTAGCTGTAGGTTCAGTAAGTTAACCTGAGCTAATGAGCTAAAGCTACTAGCCGAAGTTATTACCAGTGTGAATTGTGTTAAAACTGAAGTGTAGGTTGGGTTTTGTAGCTGATTTCCACTCAGACATTTAATGTAACTACACAGATGCCATTTTTAAATATGGAGTCTTGCTTGTCAGCTGTTAGCTTCACCTGTGGGGACCAGAAGAAACTGTGGGAAACTGTTTCTCAGTGAGTATGGACACAACATGGGACATATTAATGATAAGAACATTTACCGTAAATCACAGGATGTTTATCGGTGTCTGTGGCAGCTCAGGAATAAAAATCTCCTTTTACCTACCAGTCGACATTTATGTTAACTCTTTCAAAGTAACAGTAGAAAGTCTGTTTAGCAAAATCACCATGACAACTGATTTAATTACAGAATATGATACATTTACACATGAAATAAAAAATATACAAACTACATCCCTAGAATCAACCTGAGAGCCCTGAACACCACACAGACTTCCTTGCATCAATAATATTAATGTCCCTAATATTCTGCATTTGTTACTTTATGTACAGAATCACTGTATCAACAACATCAGAGAAAGGGAGAGTGAGCGAGCGCTACATAGAAATCTTATTTCTAATTTATTGTAATTGTAATTAATGTACATATGGTTCCCTTCCTCCAAATCTTATCTTTTCTTATCTATCGTGCCGTAAAGATTTGCTTTTCACTGATTTTATTTTCTGCAATAATCCAAAACACAGTGGAAGAGTCCCATTGGCTCTTTGTAGAGGGATCCATGGTGATGCTAACTTCCTGGCTGGCCTCCAAATATTCCCTCTCTACTCAGAGTTGTACAGACAACACGGTAGTTTTCCCACTCTGTGTAGGAACAGCAGGGGCATCACCAGATTACCGGGGAGAGAGAAGAAGAAACCAATTGACACTGGTAAACACAGGTCGCTCACCGCTTTATAAATGCTCAGTGCAAAGCCAATCAGAATCCCCACAAACCACAATAAGAGCACCGCCAGTATGGCCATGGTGGTGTAAAAGGCCCTCTGCTTGAATTGGTTAGCCCCGCCCCCCTCACCCGGCCCTGGACGTTTTAGAGCATGGAGAACAGAGAGGCTGCAGAAAGAGACGACTATCAAGGAGAGGACTAGGAGGCTGAACAATGGGATGTAGATTAATAAATCCGCATACAGATTTATTACAACAAGCACTGCAGCGCACAGCAGCAAAGCAAACCCACTGCTGATGTAAATGATTTTAACTGCATTCCGATTTCGCAGGCGCAGGTAGATGATGGGATGGACGACAGCCAGGTAGCGATCGATGCTGGTCAAACATTGGTAAAGCAATTGTCCAGGGAAAGAAACAGAAAAAGCAATTTTAAAGGCAATCCACACTGATGGATGATCAGTGTAACTGATCCAACAGTTGAGAATGGCCACTATGACATTTAATATCTCGATAGCGACCAGGTGGTAGGTTAAGATATCAAAGTGGCTCAATGTTGCGCCAGGGCTTCGGCGCCGCCAGCGTTGGTGGCCCACAAAGAGGACGAGGATGCAGAGTGGGAGGATGAGGAGGATTTTGGTGATGGTGAAGATGATGGAGGCAACCTGGTTGGAGCCGGTAATGCAGTTGTAGCTTTGATTGGAGTCAGAGGAGTTGACTGACATGACTCGTCTGAAGAGGAGGTAAAATAATATGTTCTGTTAATTTATTTAAAAGAACCTGTCTCTGAGATAAGGGAAAGATAGTTTACTCATACCTGAGTTTACGGCTGTGAAATTTAGCATCATTTACAACATATTCACGGCATATTTACTTATTGCTCTGTGTCTCTGATCAGAAACTTCCCCTGTTCCACATTAAAAGCCGTTAAGAGGTTTTGCAGTCTTTTATTGTGAAAGTGCTGCAGGTAGCACTGGCTGCGACGAGTGAAAACTTAAAAGGGTGTACCGGAAAAAAAGAATTGTAATACTAAAATAATCATTATTGTAGAAAATCCAGTAATAACCAATATGACACGTACCTTTGTCGTCAGTAGCTCTTGTGTGTGCTCTTGCGTTCTGGTCCTGATGTTTTCTAACCACTAAGCTCATGAGACGGACAAATGGGAGCAGGGCTGTGGTTGTATGTTTTTGCATGTTGGGTAAACTCCATGTTTTGCTGTTTAAACAGTGCTTCATGTAAATCGAACCAAACAAATTTACTTTCCACAGAAGACATTAGCTAAATCATGTGAGGTGTGAAATGGAACCATGTGAAATAAACCTGTGGTACTAACTTATCTACTGTGTAATATTTGTCCATTTAGAGACAAAGGTAAAGCTTAGTTGACTGTGTACTGCACTTTCAAATCAAGCAAATATGGCTCTGAATCTTCTGTTACAGCAAAGTTATCCAGGAGTCAAAGGTAGAGAACACAACTGCATCCTCTAGATTTAGGAACATCCCTGAGGATGCGCCTATTATAGTTAAAGGGAGGCACGGTGGTATAGTGGTTAGCATTGTGTTCACTGTAAGAACGTTCATGAACTGATTCCCAGTTCACCAGTCTTCTTGTGTGGCGTTTGCATGTTCTCCACGTCTCTGTGTGGGTTTTCTCTGGCTTTAAATTAAGTTTGTTCAAATTAAAGTTAAGAACTATATCAACACAGTTGACCACTTTAATTTGAAAAATTTTACCCAAAGTCTGTCCAACCATGAAATGTTTCAGCAAATGTAAACTTAAAAATAAAAGAATTCAAACAGCTTCTCTTTCTTGTTTCATTGTTTTTATTTAATGAAGCACAAGCAACATGACAGAGTTACGTTCTTAGACTGAACAAAGATGGACGACGCGTCTCCACTTCCTTCCTCTCTCCAGAGACAAAGCTAAAATAGCTCTGATGCGAACGCTGCCATCTTGTGCTCATGACGTCATTCGGATGCATGTTCTCAACCAATCAGGAGTCAGTCTCAGCTGTCAATCATGAAAAGTCACAGTCCATTTTTATATCATCAAATAACTCATCAAAACCAAACTTATCAGAAACATGAAAACTTGAATAAACTTCAGGAAAAGGTGCTTCAGAAGATAAGAATGTAAAACTGAAGGTAACAGTTAAAAAGCAAAAAATAATAAACAACTTGAAAGCAATTTTAAGATCTCACAGCAACAGAGAATAAATACAGAAATAAAAAATGTTACAAGTGAAAGAAAAGAAACAACAAGATGAGATAAAACATTACATAAAAAGAAAAGAAAAGATAATTAACACAGGGACACAAGATTAAAACCATAAACATGTATTTTTCATACCAAATCAATAAAATATTGTTATATTTTTTAAAAAGTGTTTATTTCATATATACATTTTAATATATAAGCTGTTTTTAAGATGTTCTGCATTAATATGGAGAAATACGTTGTTTGGGAAGGTGCTGAGATGTCCTATGTTTTGAGATGTCCTTGAATCTCTCATCCTCCCTTCTCCCTCCGTTTACTGGTCAAACCAAGTGTCAATTTGTCGTTTGCCAATCAGAGAAGAGTATTCCGAGCTAACAGGTGTGCAAGGGGGCGGGACTAATTAAGAAGGAAGGATAACACGAAAACCGGAAATACACCCGAGATGCTAACACTTAGCTGTAGGTTCAGTAAGTTAACCTGAGCTAATGAGCTAAAGCTACTAGCCGTAATTATTGCCAGTGTGAATTGTGTTAAAACTGAAGTGTAGTTTGGGTTTTGTAGCTGATTTCCACTCAGACATTTAACGTAACTACACAGACGCCATTTTTAAATATGGAGTCTTGCTTGTCAGCTGTTAGCTTCACCTGTGGGGACCAGAAGAAACTGTGGGAAACTGTTTCTCAGTGAGTATGGACACAACATGGGACATATTAATTTCTGCCTCTTTCAAAGTAACAGTAGAAAGTCTGTTTAACAAAATCACCATGACAACTGATTTAATAACAGAATATGATACATTTACACGTGAAATAAAAAATATACAAACTACATCCCTAGAATCAACCTGAGGGCCCTGAACACCACACAAACTTCCTTGCATCAATAATATTAATGTCCCTAATATTCTGCATTTGTTACTTTATGTACAGAATCACTGTATCAACAACATCAGAGAAAGAGAGAATGAGCGAGCGCTACACAGAAATCTTATTTCTAATTTATTGTAATTGTAATTAATGTACATATGGTTCCCTTCCTCCAAATCTTATCTTTTCTTATCTATCGTGCCGTAAAGATTTGCTTTTCACTGATTTTATTTTCTGCAATAATCCAAAACACAGTGGAAGAGTCCCATTGGCTCTTTGTAGAGGGATCCATGGTGATGCTAACTTCCTGGCTGGCCTCCAAATATTCCCTCTCTACTCAGAGTTGTACAGACAACACGGTAGTTTTCCCACTCTGTGTAGGAACAGCAGGGGCATCACCAGATTACCGGGGAGAGAGAAGAATAAACCAATTGTCACTGGTAAACACTGCTCGCTCACCGCTTTAGAAATGCTCAGTGCATAGCCAACCAGAATCCCCACAAACCACAATAAGAGCACCGCCAGTATGGCCATGGTGGTGTAAAAGGCCCTCTGCTTGAATTGGTTAGCCCCGCCCCCCTCCCCCGGCCCTGGACGTTTTAGAGCATGGAGAACAGAGAGGCTGCAGAAAGAGACGACTATCAAGGAGAGGACTAGGAGGCTGAACAATGGGATGTGGGTGAATAAAACCACATACAGATTAAATACAACAAGCACTGCAGCGCACAGCAGCAAAGCAAACCCACTGCTGATGTAAATGATTTTAACTGCATTCCGATTTCGTAGGCGCAGGTAGATGATGGGATGGACGACAGCCAGGTAGCGATCGATGCTGGTCAAACATTGGTAAAGCAATTGTCCAGGGAAAGTAACAGAAAAAGTTATCATCAAGGCAATCCACACTGATGGATGATCAGCGTAAGTGATCCAACAGTTGAGAATGGCCAATATGACATTTAATATCTCGATAGCGACCAGGTGGTAGGTTAAGATATCAAAGTGGCTCAATGTTGCGCCAGGGCTTCGGCGCCGCCAGCGTTGGTGGCCCACAAAGAGGACGAGGATGCAGAGTGGGAGGATGAGGAGGATTTTGGTGATGGTGAAGATGATGGAGGCAAGCTGGTTGGAGCCGGTAATGCAGTTGTAGCTTTGATTGGAGTCAGAGGAGTTGACTGACATGACTCGTCTGAAGAGGAGGTAAAATAATATGTTCTGTTAATTTATTTAAAAGAACCTGTCTCTGAGATAAGGGAAAGATATTTTTACTTATACCTGAGTTTACGGCTGTGAAATTTAGCATCATTTACAACATATTCACGGCATATTTACTTATTGCTCTGTGTCTCTGATCAGAAACTTCCCCTGTTCCACATTAAAAGCCCTTAAGAGGATTTGCTGTCTTTTATTGTGAAAGTGCTGCAGGTAGCACTGGCTGCGACGAGTGAAAACTTAAAAGGGTGTACCGGAAAAAACGAATTGTAATACTAAAATAATCATTATTTTAGAAAATCCAGTAATAACCAATATGACACGTACCTTTGTCGTCAGTAGCTCTTGTGTGTGCTCTTGCGTTCTGGTCCTGATGTTTTCTAATCACTAAGCTCATGAGACGGACAAATGGGAGCAGGGCTGTGGTTGTATTTTTTTGCATGTTGGGTAAACTCCATGTTTTGCTGTTTAAACAGTGCTTCATGTAAATCGAACCAAACAAATTTACTTTCCACAGAAGACATTAGCTAAATCATGTGAGGTGTGAAATGGAACCTTGTGAAATAAACCTGTGGTACTAACTTATCTACTGTGTAATATTTGTCCATTTAGAGACAAAGGTAAAGCTTAGTTGTCTGTGTACTGCACTTTCAAATCAAGCAAATATGGCTCTGAATCTTCTGTTACAGCAAAGTTATCCAGGAGTCAAAGGTAGAGAACACAACTGCATCCTCTAGATTTAGGAACATCCCTGAGGACGCGCCTATTATAGTTAAAGGGAGGCACGGTGGTATAGTGGTTAGCATTGTGTTCACTGTAAGAACGTTCATGAACTGATTCCCAGTTCACCAGTCTTCTTGTGTGGCGTTTGCATGTTCTCCACGTCTCTGTGTGGGTTTTCTCTGGCTTTAAATTAAGTTTGTTCAAATGAAAGTTAAGAACTATATCAACACAGTTGACAAATTTAAGTTGAAAAATTTTACCCAAAGTCTGTCCAACCATGAAATGTTTCTGCAAATGTAAACTTAAAAAAATAAAAGAATTCAAACAGCTTCTCCTTCTTGTTTCATTGTTTTTATTTAATGAAGCACAAGCAACATGACAGAGTTACGTTCTTAGACTGAACAAAGATGGACGACGCGTCTCCACTTCCTTCCTCTCTCCAGAAACAAAGCTAAAATAGCTCTGATGCGAACGCTGCCATCTTGTGCTCATGACGTCATTCGGATGCATGTTCTCAACCAATCAGGAGTCAGTCTCAGCTGTCAATCATGAAAAGTCACAGTCCATTTTTATATCATCAAATAACTCATCAAAACCAAATTCATCAGAAACATGAAAACTTGAATAAACTTCAGGAAAAGGTGCTTGAGAAGAAAAGAATGTAAAACTGAAGGTAACAGTTAAAAAGCTAAAAATAATAAACAACTTGAAAGCAATTTTAAGATCTCACAGCAACAGAGAATAAATACAGAAATAAAAAATGTTACAGGTGAAAGAATAGAAACAACAAGATAAGATAAAACATTACATAAAAAGAAAAGAAAAGATAATTAACACAGGGACACAAGATTAAAACCATAAACATGTATTTTTCATACCAAATCAATAAAATATTGTTATACTTTTGAAAAAGTGTTTATTTCATATATACATTTTAATATATAAGCTGTTTTTAAGATGTTCTGCATTAATATGGAGAAATACGTTGTTTGGGAAGGTGCTGAGATGTCCTATGTTTTGAGATGTCCTTGATTCTCTCATCCTCCCTTCTCCCTCCGTTTACTGGTCAAACCAAGTGTCAGTCTGTTGTTTGCCAATCAGAGAAGAGTATTCCGAGCTAACAGGTGTGCAAGGGGGCGGGACTAATTAAGAAGGAAGGATAACACGAAAACCGGAAATACACCCGAGATGCTAACACTTAGCTGTAGGTTCAGTAAGTTAACCTGAGCTAATGAGCTAAAGCTACTAGCCGTAGTTATTGCCAGTGTGAATTGTGTTAAAACTGAAGTGTAGTTTGGGTTTTGTAGCTGATTTCCACTCAGACATTTAACGTAACTACACAGACGCCATTTTTAAATATGGAGTCTTGCTTGTCAGCTGTTAGCTTCACCTGTGGGGACCAGAAGAAACTGTGGGAAACTGTTTCTCAGTGAGTATGGACACAACATGGGACATATTAATTTCTGCCTCTTTCTAAGTAACAGTAGAAAGTCTGTTTAACAAAATCACCATGACAACTGATTTAATGACAGAATATGATACATTTACACATGAAATAAAAAATATACAAACTACATCCCTAGAATCAACCTGAGAGCCCTGAACACCACACAGACTTCCTTGCATCAATAATATTAATGTCCCTAATATTCTGCATTTGTTAATTTATGTACAGAATCACTGTATCAACAACATCAGAGAAAGGGAGAGTGAGCGAGCGCTACATAGAAATCTTATTTCTAATTTATTGTAATTGTAATTAATGTACATATGGTTCCCTTCCTCCAAATCTTATCTTTTCTTATCTATCGTGCCGTGAAGATTTGCTTTTCACTGATTTTATTTTCTGCAATAATCCAAAACACAGTGGAAGAGTCCCATTGGCTCTTTGTAGAGGGATCCATGGTGATGCTAACTTCCTGGCTGGCCTCCAAATATTCCCTCTCTACTCAGAGTTGTACTGACAACACGGTAGTTTTCCCACTCTGTGTAGGAACAGCAGGGGCATCACCAGATTACCGGGGAGAGAGAAGAAGAAACCAATTGACACTGGTAAACACAGGTCGCTCACCGCTTTAGAAATGCTCAGTGCAAAGCCAACCAGAATCCCCACAAACCACAATAAGAGCACCGCCAGTATGGCCATGGTGGTGTAAAAGGCCCTCTGCTTGAATTGGTTAGCCCCGCCCCCCTCCCCCGGCCCTGGACGTTTTAGAGCATGGAGAACAGAGAGGCTGCAGAAAGAGACGACTATCAAGGAGAGGACTAAGAGGCTGAACAATGGGATGTGGATTAATAAAACCACATACAGATAAAATACAACAAGCACTGCAGCGCACAGCAGCAAAGCAAACCCACTGCTGATGTAAATGATTTTAACTGCATTACGATTTCGTAGGCGCAGGTAGATGATGGGATGGACGACAGCCAGGTAGCGATCGATGCTGGTCAAACATTGGTAAAGCAATTGTCCAGGGAAAGTAACAGAAAAAGTTATCATCAAGGCAATCCACACTGATGGATGATCAGCGTAAGTGATCCAACAGTGGAGAATGGCCACTATGACATTTAATATCTCGATAGCGACCAGGTGGTAGGTTAAGATATCAAAGTGGCTCAATGTTGCGCCAGGGCTTCGGCGCCGCCAGCGTTGGTGGCCCACAAAGAGGACGAGGATGCAGAGTGGGAGGATGAGGTGGATTTTGGTGATGGTGAAGATGATGGAGGCAACCTGGTTGTAGCCGGTAAGGCAGTTGTAGCTTTGATTGGAGTCAGAGGAGTTGACTGACATGACTCGTCTGAAGAGGAGGTAAAATAATATGTTCTGTTAATTTATTTAAAAGAACCTGTCTCTGAGATAAGGGAAAGATATTTTTACTTATACCTGAGTTTACGGCTTTGAAATTTAGCATCATTTACAACATATTCACGGCATATTTAGTTATTGCTCTGTGTCTCTGATCAGAAACTTCCCCTGTTCCACATTAAAAGCCCTTAAGAGGATTTGCTGTCTTTTATTGTGAAAGTGCTGCAGGTAGCACTGGCTGCGACGAGTGAAAACTTAAAAGGGTGTATCGGAAAAAACGAATTGTAATACTAAAATAATAATTATTTTAGAAAATCCAGTAATAACCAATATGACACGTACCTTTGTCGTCAGTAGCTCTTGTGTGTGCTCTTGCGTTCTGGTCCTGATGTTTTCTAACCACTAAGCTCATGAGACGGACAAATGGGAGCAGGGCTGTGGTTGTATGTTTTTGCATGTTGGGTAAACTCCATGTTTTGCTGTTTAAACAGTGCTTCATGTAAATCGAACCAAACAAATTTACTTTCCACAGAAGACATTAGCTAAATCATGTGAGGTGTGAAATGGAACCATGTGAAATAAACCTGTGGTACTAACTTATCTACTGTGTAATATTTGTCCATTTAGAGACAAAGGTAAAGCTTAGTTGACTGTGTACTGCACTTTCAAATCAAGCAAATATGGCTCTGAATCTTCTGTTACAGCAAAGTTATCCAGGAGTCAAAGGTAGAGAACACAACTGCATCCTCTAGATTTAGGAACATCCCTGAGGATGCGCCTATTATAGTTAAAGGGAGGCACGGTGGTATAGTGGTTAGCATTGTGTTCACTGTAAGAACGTTCATGAACTGATTCCCAGTTCACCAGTCTTCTTGTGTGGCGTTTGCATGTTCTCCACGTCTCTGTGTGGGTTTTCTCTGGCTTTAAATTAAGTTTGTTCAAATTAAAGTTAAGAACTATATCAACACAGTTGACCACTTTAATTTGAAAAATTTTACCCAAAGTCTGTCCAACCATGAAATGTTTCTGCAAATGTAAACTTAAAAATAAAAGAATTCAAACAGCTTCTCTTTCTTGTTTCATTGTTTTTATTTAATGAAGCACAAGCAACATGACAGAGTTACGTTCTTAGACTGAACAAAGATGGACGACGCGTCTCCACTTCCTTCCTCTCTCCAGAGACAAAGCTAAAATAGCTCTGATGCGAACGCTGCCATCTTGTGCTCATGACGTCATTCGGATGCATGTTCTCAACCAATCAGGAGTCAGTCTCAGCTGTCAATCATGAAAAGTCACAGTCCATTTTTATATCATCAAATAACTCATCAAAACCAAACTTATCAGAAACATGAAAACTTGAATAACTTCAGGAAAAGGTGCTTCAGAAGATAAGAATGTAAAACTGAAGGTAACAGTTAAAAAGCAAAAAATAATAAACAACTTGAAAGCAATTTTAAGATCTCACAGCAACAGAGAATAAATACAGAAATAAAAAATGTTACAAGTGAAAGAAAAGAAACAACAAGATGAGATAAAACATTACATAAAAAGAAAAGAAAAGATAATTAACACAGGGACACAAGATTAAAACCATAAACATGTATTTTTCATACCAAATCAATAAAATATTGTTATATTTTTTAAAAAGTGTTTATTTCATATATACATTTTAATATATAAGCTGTTTTTAAGATGTTCTGCATTAATATGGAGAAATACGTTGTTTGGGAAGGTGCTGAGATGTCCTATGTTTTGAGATGTCCTTGAATCTCTCATCCTCCCTTCTCCCTCCGTTTACTGGTCAAACCAAGTGTCAATTTGTCGTTTGCCAATCAGAGAAGAGTATTCCGAGCTAACAGGTGTGCAAGGGGGCGGGACTAATTAAGAAGGAAGGATAACACGTAAACCGGAAATACACCCGAGATGCTAACACTTAGCTGTAGGTTCAGTAAGTTAACCTGAGCTAATGAGCTAAAGCTACTAGCCGTAGTTATTGCCAGTGTGAATTGTGTTAAAACTGAAGTGTAGTTTGGGTTTTGTAGCTGATTTCCACTCAGACATTTAACGTAACTACACAGACGCCATTTTTAAATATGGAGTCTTGCTTGTCAGCTGTTAGCTTCACCTGTGGGGACCAGAAGAAACTGTGGGAAACTGTTTCTCAGTGAGTATGGACACAACATGGGACATATTAATGATAAGGACATATACCGTAAATCACAGGATGTTTATCGGTGTCTGTGGCAGCTCAGGAATAAAAATCTGCTTTTACCTACCAGTCGACATTTATGTTAACTCTTTCAAAGTAACAGTAGAAAGTCTGTTTAACAAAATCACCATGACAACTGATTTAATGACAGAATATGATACATTTACACATGAAAAAAAAAAAATACAAACTACATCCCTAGAATCAACCTGAGGGCCCTGAACACCACACAAACTTCCTTGCATCAATAATATTAATGTCCCTAATATTCTGCATTTGTTACTTTATGTACAGAATCACTGTATCAACAACATCAGAGAAAGAGAGTGAGCGAGCGCTACATAGAAATCTTATTTCTAATTTATTGTAATTGTAATTAATGTACATATGGTTCCCTTCCTCCAAATCTTATCTTTTCTTATCTATCGTGCCGTAAAGATTTGCTTTTCACTGATTTTATTTTCTGCAATAATCCAAAACACAGTGGAAGAGTCCCATTGGCTCTTTGGAGAGGGATCCATGGTGATGCTAACTTCCTGGCTGGCCTCCAAATATTCCCTCTCTACTCAGAGTTGTACAGACAACACGGTAGTTTTCCCACTCTGTGTAGGAACAGCAGGGGCATCACCAGATTACCGGGGAGAGAGAAGAAGAAACCAATTGTCACTGCTAAACACTGCTCGCTCACCGCTTTAGAAATGCTCAGTGCAAAGCCAACCAGAATCGACACAAACCACAATAAGAGCACCGCCAGTATGGCCATGGTGGTGTAAAAGGCCCTCTGCTTGAATTGATTAGCCCCACCCCCCTCCCCCGGCCCTGGACGTTTTAGAGCATGGAGAACAGAGAGGCTGCAGAAAGAGACGACTATCAAGGAGAGGACTAAGAGGCTGAACACTGGGATGTGGAATAATAAATCCGCATACAGATTTATTACAACAAGCACTGCAGCGCACAGCAGCAAAGCAAACCCACTGCTGATGTAAATGATTTTAACTGCATTCCGATTTCGTAGGCGCAGGTAGATGATGGGATGGACGACAGCCAGGTAGCGATCGATGCTGGTCAAACATTGGTAAAGCAATTGTCCAGGGAAAGTAACAGAAAAAGTTATCATCAAGGCAATCCACACTGATGGATGATCAGTGTAAGTGATCCAACAGTTGAGAATGGCCACTATGACATTTAATATCTCGATAGCGACCAGGTGGTAGGTTAAGATATCAAAGTGGCTCAATGTTGCGCCAGGGCTTCGGCGCCGCCAGCGTTGGTGGCCCACAAAGAGGACGAGGATGCAGAGTGGGAGGATGAGGTGGATTTTGGTGATGGTGAAGATGATGGAGGCAACCTGGTTGGAGCCGGTAATGCAGTTGTAGCTTTGATTGGAGTCAGAGGAGTTGACTGACATGACTCGTCTGAAGAGGAGGTAAAATAATATGTTCTGTTAATTTATTTAAAAGAACCTTTCTCTGAGATAAGGGAAAGATATTTTTACTTATACCTGAGTTTACGGCTGTGAAATTTAGCATCATTTACAACATATTCACGGCATATTTACTTATTGCTCTGTGTCTCTGATCAGAAACTTCCCCTGTTCCACATTAAAAGCCCTTAAGAGGTTTTGCAGTCTTTTATTGTGAAAGTGCTGCAGGTAGCACTGGCTGCGACGAGTGAAAACTTAAAAGGGTGTACCGGAAAAAATGAATTGTAATACTAAAATAATAATTATTTAAGAAAAGCCTAATCCAGTAATAACCAATATGACACGTACCTTTGTCGTCAGTAGCTCTTGTGTGTGCTCTTGCGTTCTGGTCCTGATGTTTTCTAACCACTAAGCTCATGAGATGGACAAATGGGAGCAGGGCTGTGGTTGTATTTTTTTGCATGTTGGGTAAACTCCATGTTTTGCTGTTTAAACAGTGCTTCATGTAAATCGAACCAAACAAATTTACTTTCCACAGAAGACATTAGCTAAATCATGTGAGGTGTGAAATGGAACCTTGTGAAATAAACCTGTGGTACTAACTTATCTACTGTGTAATATTTGTCCATTTAGAGACAAAGGTAAAGCTTAGTTGTCTGTGTACTGCACTTTCAAATCAAGCAAATATGGCTCTGAATCTTCTGTTACAGCAAAGTTAGGAGTCAAAGGTAGAGAACACAACTGCATCCTCTAGATTTAGAAACATCCCTGAGGATGCGCCTATTATAGTTAAAGGGAGGCACGGTGGTATAGTGGTTAGCATTGTGTTCACTGTAAGAACGTTCATGAACTGATTCCCAGTTCACCAGTCTTCTTGTGTGGCGTTTGCATGTTCTCCACGTCTCTGTGTGGGTTTTCTCTGGCTTTAAATTAAGTTTGTTCAAATTAAAGTTAAGAACTATATCAACACAGTTGACAAAAACTTAATTCATATTCTTGTTACTAAATGAAGTATTTTTGAAATTGGCAAACTTCAAATTTTACCCAAAGTCTGTCCAACCATGACATTTTTCTGCAAATGTAAACTTAAACAAATAAAAGAATTCAAACAGCTTCTCCTTCTTGTTTCATTGTTTTTATTTAATGAAGCACAAGCAACATGACAGAGTTACGTTCTTAGACTGAACAAAGATGGACGACGCGTCTCCACTTCCTTCCTCTCTCCAGAAACAAAGCTAAAATAGCTCTGATGCGAACGCTGCCATCTTGTGCTCATGACGTCATTCGGATGCATGTTCTCAACCAATCAGGAGTCAGTCTCAGCTGTCAATCATGAAAAGTCACAGTCCATTTTTATATCATCAAATAACTCATCAAAACCAAACTCATCAGAAACATGAAAACTTGAATAAACTTCAGGAAAAGGTGCTTCAGAAGATAATAATGTAAAACTGAAGGTAACAGTTAAAAAGCTAAAAATAATAAACAACTTGAAAGCAATTTTAAGATCTCACAGCAACAGAGAATAAATACAGAAATAAAAAATGTTACAGACAAAAGAAAAGAAACCACAAGATGAGATAAAACATTACATAAAAAGAAAAGAAAAGATAATTAACACAGGGACACTAGATTAAAACCATAAACATGTATTTTTCATACCAAATCAATAAAATATTGTTATACTTTTGAAAAGGTGTTTATTTCATAAATACATTTTAATATATAAGAGCTGTTTTTTAAGATGTTCTGCATTAATATGGAGAAATACGTTGTTTGGGAAGGTGCTGAGATGTCCGCTGTTTTGAGTTGTCCTTGAATCTCTCATCCTCCCTTCTCCCTCCGTTTACTGGTCAAACCAAGTGTCAATTTGTCGTTTGCCAATCAGAGAAGAGTATTCCGAGCTAACAGGTGTGCAAAGGGGCGGGACTAATTAAGAAGGAAGGAAAACATGAAAACCGGAAATACACCCGAGATGCTAACACTTAGCTGTAGGTTCAGTAAGTTAACCTGAGCTAATGAGCTAAAGCTACTAGCCGAAGTTATTACCAGTGTGAATTGTGTTAAAACTGAAGTGTAGGTTGGGTTTTGTAGCTGATTTCCACTCAGACATTTAACGTAACTACACAGACGCCATTTTTAAATATGGAGTCTTGCTTGTCAGCTGTTAGCTTCACCTGTGGGGACCAGAAGAAACTGTGGGAAACTGTTTCTCAGTGAGTATGGACACAACATGGGACATATTAATGATAAGAACATTTACCGTAAATCACAGGATGTTTATCGGTGTCTGTGGCAGCTCAGGAATAAAAATCTGCTTTTACCTACCAGTCGACATTTATGTTAACTCTTTCAAAGTAACAGTAGAAAGTCTGTTTAACAAAATCACCATGACAACTGATTTAATGACAGAATATGATACATTTACACATGAAATAAAAATATACAAACTACATCCCTAGAATCAACCTGAGGGCCCTGAACACCACACAAACTTCCTTGCATCAATAATATTAATGTCCCTAATATTCTGCATTTGTTACTTTATGTACAGAATCACTGTATCAACAACATCAGAGAAAGAGAGTGAGCGAGCGCTACATAGAAATCTTATTTCTAATTTATTGTAATTGTAATTAATGTACATATGGTTCCCTTCCTCCAAATCTTATCTTTTCTTATCTATCGTGCCGTAAAGATTTGCTTTTCACTGATTTTATTTTCTGCAATAATCCAAAACACAGTGGAAGAGTCCCATTGGCTCTTTGTAGAGGGATCCATGGTGATGCTAACTTCCTGGCTGGCCTCCAAATATTCCCTCTCTACTCAGAGTTGTACAGACAACACGGTAGTTTTCCCACTCTGTGTAGGAACAGCAGGGGCATCACCAGATTACCGGGGAGAGAGAAGAATAAACCAATTGTCACTGGTAAACACTGCTCGCTCACCGCTTTAGAAATGCCCAGTGCAAAGCCAACCAGAATCCCCACAAACCACAATAAGAGCACCGCCAGTATGGCCATGGTGGTGTAAAAGGCCCTCTGCTTGAATTGGTTAGCCCCGCCCCCCTCCCCCGGCCCTGGACGTTTTAGAGCATGGAGAACAGAGAGGCTGCAGAAAGAGACGACTATCAAGGAGAGGACTAGGAGGCTGAACACTGGGATGTGGATTAATAAAACCACATACAGATTAAATACAACAAGCACTGCAGCGCACAGCAGCAAAGCAAACCCACTGCTGATGTAAATGATTTTAACTGCATTACGATTTCGTAGGCGCAGGTAGATGATGGGATGGACGACAGCCAGGTAGCGATCGATGCTGGTCAAACATTGGTAAAGCAATTGTCCAGGGAAAGTAACAGAAAAAGTTATCATCAAGGCAATCCACACTGATGGATGATCAGCGTAAGTGATCCAACAGTTGAGAATGGCCACTATGACATTTAATATCTCGATAGCGACCAGGTGGTAGGTTAAGATATCAAAGTGGCCCAATGTTGCGCCAGGGCTTCGGCACCGCCAGCGTTGGTGGCCCACAAAGAGGACGAGGATGCAGAGTGGGAGGATGAGGAGGATTTTGGTGATGGTGAAGATGATGGAGGCAACCTGGTTGGAGCCGGTAATGCAGTTGTAGCTTTGATTGGAGTCAGAGGAGTTGACTGACATGACTCGTCTGAAGAGGAGGTAAAATAATATGTTCTGTTAATTTATTTAAAAGAACCTGTCTCTGAGATAAGGGAAAGATATTTTTACTTATACCTGAGTTTACGGCTGTGAAATTTAGCATCATTTACAACATATTCACGGCATATTTACTTATTGCTCTGTGTCTCTGATCAGAAACTTCCCCTGTTCCACATTCAAAGCCCTTAAGAGGATTTTACTGTCTTTTATTGTGAAAGTGCTGCAGGTAGCACTGGCTGCGACGAGTGAAAACTTAAAAGGGTGTATCGGAAAAAACGAATTGTAATACTAAAATAATCATTATTTTAGAAAATCCAGTAATAACCAATATGACACGTACCTTTGTCGTCAGTAGCTCTTGTGTGTGCTCTTGCGTTCTGGTCCTGATGTTTTCTAACCACTAAGCTCATGAGATGGACAAATGGGAGCAGGGCTGTGGTTGTATGTTTTTGCATGTTGGGTAAACTCCATGTTTTGCTGTTTAAACAGTGCTTCATGTAAATCGAACCAAACAAATTTACTTTCCACAGAAGACATTAGCTAAATCATGTGAGGTGTGAAATGGAACCATGTGAAATAAACCTGTGGTACTAACTTATCTACTGTGTAATATTTGTCCATTTAGAGACAAAGGTAAAGCTTAGTTGTCTGTGTACTGCACATATTAGGGATGAAGCCAAATACCCCAGGTATGACGTCATCTGGAATCAGAGTCTGTGCAGTTTCGCATTGAAACACGTGTTCGACCAAATCCGAGTCAGTCTCAGTCAATAACATGTGTTTTATAGTATAACATCACTAAATCTTAAATTACTTTTAATTTAACGTGTATTATGATTTTTCTAGTTTGGGCCATGACTCATCTGCTAACATGGAGGAGGCGGGGTTTATGACCTATACTGAATCCAGCACTAACATGGTAGTCAGTCCTCAGGCTTTTTATGTACCTACAGTTTATTATTAGTCTGTTGCCTTTCTGTTCTCGTGAAGTTTTTTTTTTTACCATCGAGTCAGCTGACGCTCGACCGCACTCGGACGTTCATGGCTGCATGACGCAGTTTGATTTGAATAGTCACCTCTTTTAGTCACAGGTCATTTGAGTCTTGTCAAACTGGTGATAAATGAAGCTTTGTTCATGTTGTTGAAGAGCTCTCATTCCACTTGTTTGTTGGAAAGAAATACTACAAAGTTTATCTGAAAGAAACTGAGATTGCTCATCCTTCCTGTACGTTTCTTGGCCTGGTGTTTGGGGATGACGTCCCATTTCAACACCTTTGTGTTTCTTGTCAGAAAAATAGTGTCTGGACATTTTGTGGAGTTTGTGTTTCTCATGTGAAGAAGCAGCAGCAGGAGAATGTCGCTTCAGTTCATGTATGAAAACAGCTGAACTTCAGTCTGCTAAATACACAATGTTGCCTTCCACATGCTGCACATGGTCCTTTTCCATCTTTACACCATTTGGCCAGCAGAGGGCGTCTTTGACCACCTGTACTTTTCTGCCCGCGTTTCTCTGCCTCTGCTCTAACATGTGATAAGGACTCAGTTTGAGGAAGAGAGGCCCAGTGGGAAACGTCAGGGGTCACATATTGAAGTGAATTCCATTCAGTTGCTTCAGTTTCAGGCTCCTGGTGTTGTGCATGCAGCCTCACAGGGAGTGTGTTGTCAGCCTGTTGTTTCAGCAGCAGCACAACAGATTTAATCATATTCTTATTAACATCACGATGACCCTCTCTGCCCAAACACAGGAAATGGTCATCGTACACCATGTGACACAGAGAGCGACAAACGAGGAGCGAGGAATTTAATTTCCCATTTTCCTCGCAAGTTCATCACATCCTTGAGGGATTGTACACACTTGAAAGTAGAAATGTTCTGATACCATGTTTCTCACCATTGTGTCCGTGGCCTCAGATGTTGACGTTTTGCCATGAAAAGGCAAGTTGTTGTATTTTGAGATAATCCCCAAACTTCACATGAGTCTCGGCCTGAAGACTTCTACATGGCAATATCCAGTCATAGTCAAAGCGCCACCTACTGGACACAGGCGATGACATACTTTATACTCGTGAGGCCCCCTCATCACTTCATTCAGCTTTTCTTTCTGTTCCTGTTGTTGTCCTTGACCTTGGTTGTGCATGAGATGGCAGCATGGCTAATGCCTCACTCTCTAAGTTTAACTGCATTCAGAACGTTTTTAGTTTCCCTTTCACACTTTCTTTACTGCGGCCGCCAAATCCAAAAATGTTCTCTTTGAGTCTCCGGCTCTCAGCCCCTGCAGCAGCCACTTGGTTAACCCAGTTAATCAGATTATTTCTGCACCATAAAAGTATTTTTGCAGGAACAAAATCTGCCTCTTATTCTCTTATTGTGTCGACTTGTTTGTCTTTCTGTGAGAAAGCGTCTCTTTTTCCTTCGATTCATTCACACGTGCCCTCTCTCGCTCTATCACTTCGCCATCTCTCCGTACTTCACCGGTGTGTGTCCTCTCTCCCTGCGGAAATGAAAAATGGAAACCGCATTCACCCGATGAAAACACCTCCCCCCGCTCCTCCCCACCTCATCTTTTCTAACGCCGGCACCCAAACACTGAGCGGCGTCCGGGCACAGGCGGGATGAAAGTGTAGCGGAGCGGGCACAGGAAGTCGGGGCTGATGGGATTGGGGCTGCAGTGTTTTCGGGATGGGACGCTAATCTGTTCACCAGCTCAGGTGAAAGGAGGACGGCGGATGCTTTTTGTGTGGAGGTGGAAGCTGGAATAGAAGAGAATGCAGCCCAGTAGAATGTATTCACTGTAACACAGCTCTGACTTCGTCCATCTATCTCTTTCATCATCTCCTCATACAATTGATTGCTCCAGACTGGGTCCACATTAATTTCACTTACTCTTGATGAATATGACTCCACTCCTGCTTGTCACTTAACTCAATTAAAACAAAGGGTTATTAAAGACAACACCGAAGTCGTCCGTCACTCTTTTCCCAAACACACCAATCATAGCACTTTCGAATCTTTACGAATCCTTTCCACCAAGTTGTTCCGTTGTCCTGCAGGAGTTTGTCTCATCCTCCTCGATTGGAAGGTTTCTGTGCAATTGCTTTAACTGAATTACTTTCTCCGTTGCTCTTTATTCGCCCCTAAAGCTTTGTAATTTTTCTTCCTACCATCAGGGTCACGGTGAACTCACTCAGCCTCCTCCGGTCTCCGCAAGTGTGTGTATGTTTGTGAGAACGAGCCGAGAGTGTGTCTCAGGGAGCGGGGTTTTAGATTAGATGTAAGACTGTGCATGTGCGTCCATGTGCTTCCCCTCGTCTGAGCGCTGAAGTGCGAGGGCAAGGTGACTTTGGCGTAATCCGGCAATTTGGGATTTTTACACACGGAAACCCGCGGCGAGGCACGGACAAAGACGGAGGCTAAATGGCAGCACAAGCATGGGGACAGAGAAAAGCTCCGAGAGGGGAAGAAGAAAGGAGAATGAAGAGAAATCTGTTTTTATAATCCTCCAGTCACAAAGTCTTCTATTCCCATGGGACCAGCTTTATGGAGTTATGTAAAGACCTCATGGAGTTAAGAGCCATTTCCTTCAACCTCTGCCCTCTGCTGAAGATATCGAGCTTGTGACCATTTGAGCGCCCCCCAGAGGCCACTCAGTAAGGAGATTATGGGTACACTGATACCCTGTATCGGGCAGACTTGAGCTGGTGTTAAACCTGCTATATGCACCTATTACAAGAATAAAGTACAGAATAAGTTGGATATTTGGGTTTGCTTGCTCACCCGATACTCTGCCCCCTGCCTGACCCTTCGGCTTGTCGCTTCACTTCTGAGCAGTGTGCTCATGTTGCTACAGAAGTTTGAGTTTGAACCCAGACCAACTGCAGCAGATGATAATGGTCGCTGTTGGCTGATCTCTCCCTGGCAGCCACACTGGCGATGCCACAATCACCGTGACGGCGATTTAATCAGTGGTCTGCTCCCTCCAGGCCAAGCCAAACCATTTTCACAATCGCTGGAATGATTTCTAACCCTGACACGGCTCTGTGCTGCATACGAGGGGTGTTCTGCTGGTGTGATTTGCGTCTCCGCTCTAGTTCCTGCTGATAGAACCAATGACGAGTCAGTCTCAGCCTGTTTTTATATCATCAAATAACTAACGTAAACCAAACTGATCAGAAACATGAACACTTAAACATACATCAGTGTGATAAGAACGACCTAAAATGACAGAAACCATCTCTGAGAAACATTTATTTAAAATCTGCTTCGATTTTTCCATTTTTATTTACAGTTAATAGGTGAGACGGACGTCACAAATTTTACACACACACACACACACACACACACACACACACACACACACATGCAATGAACTTTTGAGGTATGCTACCATATAAGCAGACGCCAAGAAGACAAGCTGCGTTTTAAAACTGCATGAGGTGTGTGTGTGTGTGTGTGTGTGTGTGTGTGTGTGTGTGTGTGTGTGTGTGTGTGTGTGTGTGTGTGTGTGTGTGTGTGTGTGTGTGTGTGTGTGTGTGTGTGTGTGTGGACACTGATTAAGCTCAGACACACACACACACACACACACACTTGCGTCACAAAACTTCACCTCACTTCAACAAGCTGCTGTCCTGGAGAATGTCACACACTTGCACAACCCTCTTCTCTCTCTTTTCTTCCTCTCCTCTCCTCTCCTCCACCTCTTCTCCATGTTAATGCTCCCCTCTTTTCCACTTCCTCTATCTCTTAACCCCTCCTCTGTTCCCTCATCTGTCATATTCCTCCATTCTTTGATCCCTCTTTTATCCCCCCCAATGTCGGCCCCTCCCTTTGCGCCTTTCTTCTCCTTATTGCTATCTCCTCCGTCCTTCCCTCCCTCTCTCTCTCTCTCCGTCTTTCCATTCATCTCCTCCTGATGATGCAGTAATTGAATCAGGTGTCCCATGGATACTGACTCCCACACACTGTGCAGAACAAACAGACACACACAAACCTCGGTCCAGGCCAAAGCAGGAGTAATGGCCGTGGCACCAGGTGTCTGCGTTATGATGGATTATACGTGTTCACATGCACACACACACACACACACACACACACACTCGCCAACACACACGCTAGCAGACACACACATATACACAGACATTCATTATTTCCCTATGTAGCATTTAGCACCACACAGAATGAGTACATGAGGATGTCAGTGTGTTGGGAATACATCAGTGTCCTGTATTTAACTGTACTTTTAGGTTTTTGATAATTCTACACAAGTGTCAACTCACTGCGACGTCACCTGAAATGATGAACTATAACAAAATGTGACGCAGCTCGTGAGAAAGTCTGAATTCCCTTTATGTCTCTTGTTTTTAGGCCTCTGCAGTCTATTAAAACCCTTTAAAGCTGCGTGTTAAGCTGCACTGAACTCAGGATATCCTCCTGAAATTATCTACATGTGAGAACGCAAGTGTCAGAGTCAGTTGCAACAGACATTCTCTGGAGGAGAAACTCCGGAACTCATCCACAGAAATGTATGTCCTACAGCCCCTCAAGAAAATATCAGGTCGTTCTCTCTGTCCCGTTCGAAAAACAGCCTTCGAAAAGACCTCTGCTAGCGGAGATCGTCGTTAGCATGATTCTCGTGTGGCTGCAGAGGGCGCTGTTTCTTCGTGAAAGTCACATAGTGGCGCTTTAAAATTGTCTTTATTGTCTTCATATGTTTTGTTGTCTTTTTAAGCTTCTCCTTTTCTGTTTTATTCTTGTGCTGCATTGGATGTTATGACATGTTTTAAAATGCATCATAATCTACAAATTGATGCAGTGCAATGGCTGCAGAAAAATATGAATTGGCAGGGGGCAGGGGGCTAATTAGTTAAAAGGTTGTGGTCGTCATGTGTACGTGGAGGAGCAGAGGGTGTAAGTGCGTGTGAAGCAGCCGCAGCGTTTTATTTGATTCCTCCTGGATCCAGAACGAGCTGCATGCGGGGGATGCGGCAGTTTTCTCCGCCTGCAGCCTGCTTTCATTTATTCAGTCATTTTATGTGAAATCTATTGTTTTCATCACCTGTAGCTGCAGAACTGAGGGAAACATCTCCTCATCTCCTCATCTCATCTCCTCCTCTGCTCCCGCAGGAGCAGCAGCAGCAGCGGCAGGAGCGGCAGGAGCGGCAGGAGCGGCGGGATGGGCCGCGCGGAGAAGAAGCGGCGTTGGCAGCAGCGTCCAGCCGGCATGAGGAGCACGAGCCGATCCCGCGGAGGAGAGAAGGGCGTGTGAGAAAGAGGAGGAAGAAGAGGAGGAGAAGACAGGAAGAAAGAGGAGGAGGAAATCCCGCGAGAAAAAAAGAGGAGACGGACTGACGGACAGATTCAGAGAGAGAGAGAGAGAGAGAGAGAGAGAGAGAGAGAGAGAGAGAGAGAACCTGCCGCACGTGAGGCGCGCGAGACCTCGGGGAGAAGGGACTAACCGTTAATCTGGAGAAGAACGAATATTTTTCTATTCTTTCTTTTATTTTTCTCATCGCACACACGGAGAGAGAAGGTCTCCGAGAAGAAACGGTAAGAAACAGCCACTGTCTTCCTCTGTTTCCCTGATTAAACCCGCATTAAACCCGCATTAAACCCGCATTAAACAGGATGAATTAACACCTGTGAGCCTCCGTTAATTGATTAATTAACTCTCCTCCCGCTGTTAATCACTGAAGCGTCTGTGTGCGTGTGCGTGTGTGCGGCTGCTGTTACCTGTGACCAACCCTGCAGGTTTATCAATAATAATATTGACAATAATTTAAGATGCGCCATGATGTGTGAATCTGAGTTTACACTGAACACAAGCAGTTCTACTTTACCCACTTTTTGATCCTCACTGGAACCTGTGTGAAGCTCCATCCCCTCACTGGGGCATTAGTATTGTTGTTGTGTTGTTGTTGTGTTGTTTTTGTGTTGTTGTTGTGTTGTGTTACTGTAAGAGCGGCTCCATCCCTCCCACATGTCCGGACTCAATCCCACCTTCATCAGCTGTTTGTTGCGCTTCCACACGCGCACACGAGCTGTCCCGTGTGTACGTTGTTTACCCAGAATCCCGTTTGATTCGGCACACCGGAGACGCACGGTGCGGGTTCACTGTGTGTGTGTGTGTGTGTGTGTGTGTGTGTGTGTGTGTGTGTGTGTGTGTGTGTGTGAACATGAAGCTGTTGTTGCGTTGAAGCCGCTGCGGGTTGTGTATGCGGAGAGAGAGATGCTTTGGGTGACTGGTGGGTGGTTCATGTATCCTGACTCTATAGACTAATGCTGGAAAGAGACTGTGTGTGTGTGTGTGTGTGTGTGTGTGTGTGTGTGTGTGTGTGTGTGTGTGTGTGTGTGTGTGTGTGTGTGTGGAGAGGAGGGCTGCAGAGTTTGTGGGTCCCTGTTGGCTCTCCCCTTTGCGCGTCCGTGCGTCTTGCGTGTGTGTATTTGAGCGTGCGTGAGAGAGGAAGAAACAAAAGCAGAGATGGATGGAGCTGCAGAATGCTTGTGTGTGTCTGTGTGTGTGTTGCCTTGCGTCTATGTGCGCGCATGCACGTAAACGCAGCGCGCGTTCGCAGGCCCAGAGGGTTTTCCCTGCATATTAAACCCTCCACCATGCAGCCCTCCTGAAGTGTTCCCCCTGTTCCACCTGAAGCAGCACAGCCTCCCTCCAAATGTCAGGACAAACATTAAGTTTCTGCTGCAACACGCACACACGCACATCTGGCAGCAGATGAACAGTATTTGTAATCATGCATCTTGAGATTTTCGCTCGTCACTGTGGAAAACATGGACTCGTCAGCAGTTTTTAGAAACATCCAGTTAATGTGAGACAGTGAATCTATTGTCGACCCACAGTTTATCGCACAGGGAGAATTATCATCACAGCCGCTGCAGCTCGGCTCTGTGTTTTTAGGTCAAAACCATTTTCACAACATGGAAAACAATGAATCCTATTGCTGAAACAATGGTTCGATCGATCTGATTGATTCTCCAGTCGACAGAAACTAAATATTTTCTGGTTTGAGTCTTTTTAAATGCCGCTTTCCTCAGTTTTGCATGAGAAAGTCTCAGGTGGGGACTTTCCTCCATCATGTCTCCATCGTGGTTTGGCTCAGGGCTTGTCTGTGAATTCCTAGATCTTGGAGCAACCTGGATGTTGCATTAAAGCCCCGGCAGCCAAACTTCACCGGGCAGCACGTTGCTTTCCAGCCTCGTTCTCCTACCTCAGATGTTTTCTACACATAACACAGCCTCTTCCTCTCGTTCGCTTCATCAACAGCATCCTCACCTATTGTCCCTAAAAACGTTCAAACCCAGAGAAATCGAATCCTCTGGCAGAAAGTTAGAGACATGGGGCCTCATTATAGCCGACCATGAGATTTAAGGTGGTTCCCACAAAGTTTTCATTGCTGTGGAGTAAGTAAATCGACTGTTCACGGGGGGGGCCCCCTCTCAGCTCGGGGCCCCAGTCATTAACCTGCTCTGCCCACCATGTTGAAACGCCCCTGTTTGAAGGTTGTTGTCAGATTTTGTTCCCACCATTTTTGTGTATAACAAGAAGGGTACAAATATCAACTAGATCCGTCAATGTTAAAAATAATAAAGTGGAAGAACAAAATACAACAACCGGTTTGAAAAGATGAAGAAGAGAGCGGACAACAAGTCCTGGCAACGTTTCTGCTGCGAGGACCAATATCCAGCGCTCATCTATATTATCTTTGACACTGAACATCTCCCACGAGAGCACATTCTCTTGTTTTTCATCTGTGTGATGTTTGTCCTGATGGAGCGGATTGCGTAACGGATCACACCTCAGTGATCCGTCCAACTGTTACCGCAGCAGCTGCAGAGATGGATGCATCTGAAATGTGCAGCCGCTGCCAATCTGGCATGGCTCACGGTGTAGGTGTGTGTGTGTGTGTGTGTCCAACTACAACACACGATGCAACATTTCTTGAACAGTCAACAAGAGCTGGAGCAGGAGAAAAGAGGGAAAGATTTAGAAAGAACGGATAAAAGTGATGAAGCTGAGAGGGAGAATAAGAAGTGTTTGTTGAAAGGATTCAGACGGAAGAGAAACGTGGATCGTATCTGAGCTCCACCTCGGAGGAACAGATTAGAAAGTGAAAGTCTCTCATCGGTTTGTGTGTCAGGATGAGAAATGTCAGCTCCGTCAGAACGAGTGTGTGTCTGTACATCCGCCTGTAGTCGTACTGTAAGTCTGCGTCGCTGCTCTGTTGAACATTATCAGCAGATGGCTGCAGCCTCTCGGTTTATCTGAAGTATAGACGTGAGTACGAAGAGCACCTGGAGCCCTGTGTGTGTGTGTGTGTGTGTGTGTGTGTGTGTGTGTGTGTGTGTGTGTGTGTGTGTGTGTGTGTGTGTGTGTGTGTGTGTGTGTGTGTGTGTGTGTGTGTGTGTGTGTGTGTGTGTGTGTGTGTGTGTGTGTGCGTACAAGTCCTTATGCCTATATGACAATATAGGTTGTTTGTCAGAGCCCCACGAAACGACCCTTCTAACAGGTTCAGATCTTCCGCCACATGCGAAACATCTGGTTTGTTCTTATGTAAAAAACACATTTACATTCCGTTTTTCTCATCAGATTTTCTTGTCATTGTCTGGAAAATATGTTAAATACACATCTTCCTCATAAAACACTGCAAACTTTTGTATAAGCTCTGGACGTCAGGTTGTGTTTAAACACGTCACTTTCTGGCACTAAGGCTTGAAGTCAAGTGAGTTAAACCAACTGGTAAAGTTTTTATTAGGTTTAAGCTAAAGAATTAGTAACTTAAATTTAGGCAAAAAAACGATTTGGTTAAGGTTAAGCAAGAGAACTAGTTGAAAGTTAAAACTATAAAACTAGTTGCTTAATATGAAGGGTCAAAACTAGTTTGACTTAGGTTAAGGCAACAACACGAGTTGGTTTCATTTTGCTCAGGTTTTAGCAGCAAAGATTAAGCTACAATCGTAGTTCGCTAAGTTTAGGCAACGAAATACTTAGAAAGACTAACCAATGAGTGACGTCATGGTGACGGATGGTACTGCAGCGCTGCCACACGATTGGCTGATTGAATTGCGTGAATAAGCAGGTGTTCCTAATAAAGTGCTCACTGGGTGGACAGAGAACTCGTTCATGTGGAACCAGGAGCTGGTTTTTCGGCTCCTGACAGAGAACGTTTTTTTTCACTTTTGTTGCTCGGCTCTGACCCGTGTGGGCGAGATTTAACAAAAAAAAACCTCTCTCTCTCTCTCTCCTCTCTCCTCTCTCTCTCTCCATCCCTCCCCCCTTCCTCTCTCCCTCTTTCTTCCTCCTCCACTCTTTTTTTATTATCTTCCACACAGATAGATGGAGAGCGATGTGCTCGGCCTGTGATTGTTTTGTGCAGCAGAGTGAAACACAGGCCGTGTGTTTATCCCACTGTGGACTCTGTCTTCTCCTCCATCTTCTTCATTCTCCATCCTTCTCTTTTTCGTATTTTCCCTCCGTCCTTCCCCTCCTCTGCTCCTTCGTTCTCTCCTTGACGCTCAAGCCGTGACGTCGAGTCTCGGCGTTCACGCACAACCTCCGTTTCTTTCCTCTCGTCTCCCTCTGCTTGTTTTCCATCATAGTGACGTCTGATTCCTCCCTCCCTCCTCCCTCCTCCTCCTTTCCTTACCTCTTCTTCCTTTCTTCTTTCTCTTTTCATTCTCTACCTTTTTTCCCTCCTCCTCCTTCTTTTCTCACCCCTTGCCTCCCTACTTTCTCACCTCTTTTGACCACTTTCATACACCCCTCATTCTTCACCTCTCCTCGTGTCCTTGTCACATCTCCCCTCCTTCCTTTTTCCTCTCTCTCATTTCCTCCCATGCTTCTATTATTTCCTCTCCTATTCTCATCTCTCCTCTCCTTGACTTTCTTCTTGTTTCCTCTCCTCTCCTTTCTTCTTGTTTCCTCTCCTCTTGCTCTCATTGCCTCTCATTCCCTTTCTTCCCCTCATTTCCTCTCCGCTCTTCCTCCTTTCTTCTTCCTCTACCTATCTACGATAATAAGAGTCACAATGACCCCCTTAGGAGGCAATTGAAAAGCGAATGATTGCAGCTGATACCACGATAGATTACCGCACGCATGCACACACACACACACACACACACACACACACACACACACACACACACACACACACACACATATCACAAACTTGACAAACACTGATGTATTCTGTAGTTAGAGGCAGCACTACTGCACTCTGCACACACACACACACACACACACACACACACACACACACACACACACACGATGGTCATTTACTGGAAATGGAGTCATACAATGTAACCGTCACTGCCCACATTCTTCCACGCCTCCTTTACGTTGGCGTGGCTGTTAAGGAATACATCCACTAGAGGGCAGCGATGTCGGAGGAGCTATTAGCTACATTTATCTCACTTTGAGGCTCTATGTTTTTAGAAATGTTCATTTTAATAGCAGTCGTTGCACATTTTGTCACATGTTGTGTGTCGTCTTCAGGTTTGACTGATCACTCGTCTCTACATACTGTTTTTATCACCCGCTCATTGAAAACGACTTATATAAAACCTCAGCGTCCAACATCCAGGAGCTGCTGCTAAGAGTGACCTCAAGTGTCACTCCACTTCCTGTGAAGGGAACTGATGATCTAATGTCCCCCCCCCCCCCCCCCCCCCCCACACAACCCAATGCCCTGTGTTTTATCTAACATTGATTAGTCACATTTTTTATGGATGGATTTTATGGTTTTGTGGATACCTCAGAGGTTTTCATTACTGCAAATGGACTTAATCAACATCTTTAATCAATCTTCACAGAAACCTGCAGTTTAGTGCACGTGCTCGTGTACACATGCACTCATTGAGGCACAGGTTTTATTTCCATATCTGAAACTCGTCAGGTTGTGTTCAACATCTGGTTCCTGTTGCTGTTGAGTTCAATCATGGGTCAGTGGTGAATAAAACGCAGCTTAACGCTGGACTGATGCTCGTGGTCGACAGTTGTTGTTCTCGGGGCTGTGACACGACTACCGACATTTCTAACCCGTCACACAGCGGCGTCAAATTAAAACTGTCAAACGGCATCAGCTATGGCTCCCTGAATGTTTCGAGATGGCAGAGGAACAGCAGACAGTCGGATTTGTCTGTTCACGGGCAATCACTTCATTTTAATTGACTTGTTCTCGTTTATTTAAACTGCTACTGTGGGCGGTTACAGTGGGAATTGAACCTGCACCCCAGGCCGAGCAGTGCCTTCCGCTGAGCCAACTGTACGAGGTAATGTGAAGTGATAACAGACGCAGAGGAGCTGATACAAGCTGAGAGTTCAAGGAGGGATTCTTCTATCAGATCCATCACTGTCACACTAATCGCACGCACACACACACACACACACACACACACACACACACACACACACACACACACACACACACACACCTGTAATGAAGGGGTGTAATGTCAAATTGTCTGGAGAATGCTGTCTAGACATGTGATGTGCAGTCTATGACCTTTGCAGCTTAGTCGTGTGTGTGTGTGTGTGTGTGTGTGTGTGTGTGTGTGTGTGTGTGTGTGTGTGTGTGTGTGTGTGTGTGTGTGTGTGTGTGTGTGTGTGTGTGTGTGTGTTCATGTCTGCGTGATTAAAACATACATGTGAGCATCTGTGGCTGTTTTCTACACGTGTGAGTTTGTATCTGTGTTTGTTCACAGGCTTGTGAATATGTCAGTGTCCCCCTCTTCCTCGGGTCATGCATGGAAATGGTTTTTTTTGAGTCATCCTGCTGATAAACATACAAAAAGATGGAAATCAAACCCTAATCTCCTCGGTGCAGATTGAATGGGTTAAGTCCTTCATAACAGAGGAGGAGGCTCGTCTTGAATATACAGTAGAAGCAGAGCTCCACCTGTTTCCAGCACAGTGGTGATGTATTAAAACAAACACCTCAGCCTTGTGCAGAATCGACCTTGGGTGCAGCAGAAACTCTCCGTCACAATAACAATAATAACCGTGGGAAAGGTCACCACGTTCTCCCACACGAGACCTCGACCGACTCCAGCTCGACATGTTTAAACCTCATAACACAACATGTCCATCCAGGACAAACCGGCCGCAGGACGACGAGCGTCTCATTGTCGGAACAAAGCAATTTATTTTGTTCTTAATCCACAGGAGAGAGACGGCAGTCGTCCATAATTTGACAAACAATGAGCGCGGGGCCATTACAAAATCACAGCAATTACTTCTGGAGATAATGGGCTGATGTGTGGAGGACAGAGGCAGCACACGTCGCTTCTCTTTCTCTGTGCACGTGTGTGTGTGTGTGTGTGTGTGTGTGTGTGTGTGTGTGTGTGTGTGTGTGTGTGTGTGTGTGTGTGTGTGTGTGTGTGTGTCACTTTCTGCGAAACATGTTATCAGGAGTGACTGATGCCTCTGCTCGCCTCTCGAATGCCAACAACACCGTGGAGTAATAAACGCGGTCGGCTCAGATTTTAACACACCATCAATCAGAGAGAAGCCAGAAAGAGTGAGATGTGCTGAAGGAGATTAAACATGAGACACAACGTCCACACGAAGGTGGATGATAGGGTCAGGAAACTATAAATCTGCAGAAGTTTTTGAATTCAATAAATCATCTTTAGCTTTATTTGTTTCCAGTGTCATCCTTGACCTCAAATATTACCGTCATCCCTGTTTAGGAGAAATTACCTTCATATATCTGTGGTTCGTTTCAGTTGAGGTCTTTTCAAACTAAAACGATCTCAAGCGTCTCAAATCGCTGCAGAATGTCCTGTGTTAAACCTCAGTCTTTACACAAGTGGAGAAACGAGACTATTTTACTGAAGAATAAACGAATGAAATCCTTTCATCGAGTCGGTGCCTCTGAGATCTGGTATTTACAACCAACTTCTGCTTTTAGTTTGGGAACCGACATCGAGCTAAAACTGAAGAGATGAGACACGTCTGTAGATTTACAGTCGGAGACCAGAGGATGAAAAGAGGGAGGGAGAGAGAGAAGGGTTCAGGTGAGGACAGGGATAGAAGGAGGTGACCCCCACATGAAAAATTAGGCAGGTTGAAAATTAAAGTGAAACGATGCAGCTAGGGGGGGGATTTATGGGTGAGGACGGGTCTGAAATACAGATGTGGAGCGAGAGAGAAGAGAGAGAGACGCTTCCTCCCTGTTTTACCTGAAAGCCTTAAAGTAAGTTAGGTGTTTGACCCTGGTCCAAGGTGCCGCATGTTGTTTATGCTGCTGTCGGAGCGTCAGTCGTCCTTCCAGTAAACCTCATGTGCCCTGAGATCAGGACAGTTGGTTTATGAGGACTTTAGAAAAGAAGAAGGTCACAGGTTTCATTCCTGTTTCCCTGTTTCCTTGAGCAAACTTCCCATTCATCGAATTTTACTCTTCTTCTCTTTTCTTTACAATCAAAAAAGAATAAAAACCTGATTTTATCTCTGATTCATGTTGATGATATTTAATTTAACGTAAATTCCCAGGATCTGTCCTCATCATATCCAGATGAAGTTTTCTTTAGAAGTTTGTGTTAAAGTCTTGAGCTGCCACAGAAAAAAAATCTTGATTTCTACATTATTATTAAACACTTTATAGGCTCATTAGATCTGATTTGATTATAATTGTTCCTGTGTCCTTGAGCAAGGCACTTAAACCCAGTGTATGTCCGTATCGACGTGACGTTAATTAGTTGTGAGCGGCGGCTGCGTTGAGCTCATCGAGCGTCTCCCTGAGATAATGAAGGTTAAGAAAGCAAAGTGAGGGATGGCGCTCATTAGGATGTGGCTCCAGCATCCAGGTCTCACATGTCGTGGCGTTTAAAAGGGGATTCGCCACTGATCGATAACCTGCAGCGATCGGAAACCGGCATTTAATTCAACTCCGTCTTCAGGTCTGAGGAGGACGTATCCCAGTTAGTGGGAAATCTTCTTTGTGGCCTCTGTTGTCTTCCAGTGACGTTGAGGAGACTTACACCGACTTCACGCCAGCGCAGGAGATTTAGAGACGTAACGCTGCCGCATAATAACCACTGAGAGGCTGGAGTTTGTTATAAATCTTTATTCATCCCATCATCTGCCTGCTCAGCCCCAGCGCTGGCTGCTTCGTATCCAGACACGGAATCGGGCTGTGAGCCGCTCGACAGGTTGTCACTCAGTCTTTTGTCCCAGTGGCTCATGGGAAACAGATGTAAACACACTGTGTTGTCGCTCCCCGAAGATGAGATTTTACAATAATACACTCGGCTCCTTCAACACACACAGCGACGACTGGGGAGGATTTTTATCTTTGTTTAAAGTTAAGATGAGTTAACGTCCTGAAATATTATTTTTACATCAGCGTTTGTTTCTCCCTCTCAGCAGGATAACACAGAAACCACTTGAAGGGGTTTCCATGTAACTCGGTGGAAGGATGTGGTGTCAAGGAAGAACTTTATTTCAAATTAAGGATTTGTTTTCACTGTCTTTCACATTTGTGAAAATGAACAGGCTCGTAGCTGGGTAAGAAAATCCAGGGTTAACCGAGACAGCTGAGTCTTGGCTTCATTCCCTCCTGAACCGTCACGGCTTTCTTCTAGAAGAGGATTGTTGGTGTTTGATAGAGAATTTAACAAACTGCAGATGTGAAGCAAAACAAATCCCACAGATGTGAGGAATGTGGATCAATCATTGAAACGTTCCTGAAGCAGCAGCTGCAGTCGTCTTTCCTGCCGCTCTCCGTCTCAGCACTTCTCATCTCCTCGCCTGCCGCATTGTCTTTTCTTCTTCTCACCCGTCTTCTCACCTCTGCTCAGAGTGTGTGTGTGTGTGTGTGTGTGTGTGTGTGTGTCTGTGTGTGTGTGTGTCCCAACATGCCCTGTCTCATAATTTCCCATCTCCCTCGCTATAAATCCCCCCCTCGCTCCTCCTCCCCCCCCTGTGCCGTCGTCTCTGCTGCCTCTCCTCCTGGTCGTCCGCAGCCTGCAAATAGGATTAAAAATTAACACTGAGTGTGTGTTTGTGTGTGTCTGTGTGTGTGTATGAGGGGAGAACAGGGGGAGGTTGGGCTGCTCAACCCATTGTTGTTCCCCACATTTACCAGTCGGTCGTAGCACAGTTTACCACCTGACTATTTTTAACTTTTGGGAAGGTGACGGTCAAATTCTGTCCTGAGTCGTGACATCTTTCCATCTCTTTACTCTTCTTATCGCAGCAGTGAACGATGCCTGGTGTGAAACAGATGCTTTACCTTTCACTTTCAAAAAAATAATCTGAAGGAATCAAAGGAGGAAATAAGAGCTCGCATCCAGAACTGTGTGTGTGTGTGCGTGTGCGTGTGCGCGTGTGCCAAATGTCAGAATAATGCTTGCGTGATATAAATTGTTCTCATGACTGAAAACTCTTTACATGCATATTTTACATACCTGCACATCGGCAGTAGATGCTCATTGTTATTTCATTCTTTCTTTCACACGTGCACACACCTACAGTCGAGTTTACCCTACGACTAAAGAATGGAAACATGCTGCACAGGAGCTCTCTCGTCCGACTTCCGTCAAACCAGCGATTGTTTTAAACTCAGTGACGATCTCCTGATGGAGGCCGTCTCCGCAGCGTCAGAGGGAACATGGTCGCAGCGGGGGTCCTGGCACGCCGACAGGGTGTTAACACAGCCGCTGGGCCCGCGAGGCTCTGCTCTACATCTCAGTCGTTTAGCCGACAGACGGATCCACACAGAGTCGGCGGAGCCTCGATACTGGAAACTGAACAGGGACGTCAGACGCTGCAGCGACAAACTTTAAGACCTGGAAAACAGTTTTCTTCTTTTTAATACTATAAACAAAGAATAACAAATGGGGCCCTGACATCGTCTGTATATTAAACTGGGCTTAGACACATCACGGTTTCTCAGAGGCCGAGGTGACGCCTTTAATGTCGTGATTTTGATATAAATATATATATATATCCAATGTCAGGCAGATTTTTTTCTGAAGAACAGAACAATGCTTATAAGAAGAAATATAGGGCAAAAGAAATAGAAGTTATTAATAATAAAATATGCAAAAATAAAATATGAATACTTAGTATGAAGACATAAGAACAAAGAAATAATATGCAATATATGAAATAGTCTTTTTAACTTGATTTAGTACCTCGCTTGACGCCCTGATTTGTATTGATTTCACTGTGGACTTTATCTTTGATTATTGATAAGTTATTTAAATGTATTGAATTATAGAAAAACACTACTGCCAACATTTCAATCAGGATTTCTGTTCATTCTCTGCCTCTGAAACTGTATCGGACCGAACAGACTCAGCACAATAACAACATGGAAACGTCCCAGCTGCTGATGGACGTCATGAGGAAGCTGCTACGTTTTAATGCTCCTGCAGGTTTTTAAGATCCTAACGTAACTGTTGTCTTTGTTGTTATTCTCAGTGTCTCCTCGTGAGATAGGTCTGAGGTAATCGCTGAGGTCGGTGATTTGATTCTGCTGATGCGCGTCAATATTTTTAGCTTGTGTGGAAAAGAAAACCAATTGAAAAGCAGTGGAAACTCTCCTATTGGACTTGAAGCAGCTGCTGTATTCTCCATTGTTTCTCTGTAGCTCTTGGCACCGGGTCGCGCTGCAATGACTCTCCTCTTTATTGATTATTTTATATTCTGTTTGAGTACTTTTTTACCGTTGTGTTCCTGAATCCTATTACCGCAGCTCCCACGACAACCCAGTTATTCTTCGGGGATCAATAAAGTTTCATCCAATCTCATCTGAGTAGAGATGCTGTTCTGACCGCGCAGCCTTTGTAAGCAAGACACCGGTTTTCACAACTCAGCAGCCGAGGTACACGGCAGATGTTGATGTGGACGGGATTTAAATTCTATCAGAACCTCAAAGTTACGATATAAAATAAGAAACTGCATTAAAATGTGAGGCAGCTCCAGAGAAAGAATGAATTCACTTTGGTTTTAGGCCCCAAAAGTCTGTTGGAAAACTTAATATCAGTCGATTTCACCACAGTTTGCTGCATTTTTAGTAATTTTCACATGAATTAAAGGAAACCTGGACACAACATGTTGTTGCTTTCAGACCTGAACGCAAATCTCCAACCGTACATAGTTTGTAATTAAAGCTGATCCTTCGTAATTTCTTTATTTCTTATAAAATGACACAAACACCTTCAGGCTTTTCTGTCTTTGATTCACTAATATTCGTGGTGATGGTTCTTTAACCATTTTTTATTCTTTCAGGTGTGAAGTTGAAATGAAAATGTTATTTGTGCCTCGACTTTATTTGAACTCGATTTTGAAGCGGCACAACTTCTGAAAGAAAGCTTCTTTTTTTTTATCCAAGCTCGACATGAAGCCAAACGGTGTCGTCCTCCAGGTGAAGTGGTTTCACAAAACGTTTCTGTGGCGGAGGAATCACTTATGTGTTCTTTTGAAAGCCAGCCCGTCAGTAACCACCGCGCGTCCTTGAATAACAACCTGCTCATTCACAGCGAGCATGGACTAAATATCTGTGTCTGAGCAGCCGACGGGAGGAATCTCACTCACATTCTGTGATAAACATCCGAGCTGTTAATCTCTGTCGGGGCCTCGTTGAATCCTGCAGCAGCCGCATGAGGAAGTTAATGTTACGATTTATTCAACCATTCGGCTGTGATTGGTCGAGCCGTCCACAAACAGGCTAATTACTATGTAAATCAATACTATGGACCCATTAGCTCAAGGAAAATGACAATAAAAAGTAAAATTACTTATAAAAGGGCAGAGTGGCCCCATGAAGTCAGTAAAGTCAGTAAGAGCATCGTATTTCACAATAAGAGCTCATGGTTATCTCCTAAATGTGAACAAAGAATGAAGTTGAAACTAGAATGACCATCTTCGTCTTCTACGTGTACGGCTCCTCTTCTTCATGTGTTCTCACATACAGAACCTCCAGAACATTTCAGGAACATGGACTTCAGTGCAGGTCTGAAAACAGCTGTAGTGTCGTTTCAATCATGGTATAGAAGTTGAAGAGCGCTTCAAAACCCTCTTCACTTTTTTCTTTTAGGGATCAGTCGTTGGGGTTTGAACTCCAGTTGATCAGTTCTTTTCTCTCGTTCTCCTCTCGTGGCAGATTTCGTGACTTAATGGAGGAGATCACGGAGAGACAATGTCCCAACGTGGAGACGGAATGTGCTCGGCGTCAGGCTTTGATCAGACGCTCGGCTCAATTTTGATGACACCTCACCCTTGTAGGAGTGCTTTAGTAAGCAGCTGCTCGTTGCAGTCTATCACAGCGAGCCGCAGAGTGCTCTGACATTTCATTTAACCGTCGGGAAAATCAATATCGCATAAAAAAGGCCTCCTTAACTCCTTTACAATTGAATGTCTTAAAGCCCATAGAGACGCCTCCTGTGTGTGTAGATACAAACCACCTCCTGCACATGGAACAGTAAGAGAGCAGGTTCTCATGATGTGATATTTACCACAAGGCAGGTGTTTTATTTCCAGCCGACGTCGAAGCTAAACAAAGCGTTCCTTCGTGTTTTGAAGGTGAAGCGTTGGATAAACTGAAAACAGAGAAGATAGCAGCTCCAGTCACTGAGCAGCAACAGTGAGGGTCTGCCATCGATGAGCTCATAGGAAAACTGTGAGGATGAGAAAGAAGTGAAGAAGTGAACAACCAAAGAGAAGAGACGTCATGGGAACTGCCAATGAAGTCTGACAATGAATCCTTCCCCTGTGATAAACTGTCCTCAGATCAGCGCACGTCATCGGCGATATGAAATATTGTTCCACCGCTTGTCTGAAGCGTTTCTAGTGATAAAATGTTCAAATCAATGGCCGCGATGATTAAAAAGCCACAGATCAGTTACTCTGCTTAATGAGCCCTCTGAATGTCAAACGCTCTCAATCCCCCCCGCTTTTCAATTTCCAAGGACGTCGCTCGCTCGGACACAAGTCGGCTGTCGTTTTTAATTAAAACCTGTGAAATGTGTCTGTCATGGCTGCTGAAGACGCTGTCGACATGTGATCAGTCACAGTTGATCACTGACCTGCTTTTCATTCGGAAAAAACACTTTTTTAACACTTATTACACCTTCAATGCGTTTTTATCTAGTTTTATAGGTCATAATCCATGCCTCATCCATGTTAGCAGATGGGACCTGGCTCTGGTGGTTGGTGTGTGACGTATGCGGTAAAGCAGGTCGTAATATTACAGGACAGGGTTGCATTGTGCAGTCCCAGACCTGCAGGGGGCGCTGTGACGATGACTGATGGTCTACAAACACTCGATCAGAATTGATCTCAGCTCGTCCGTGGTAAAGATTGAGAGTCCGACCTAAAACTCTTCCTCCGCTCTCACATGAAACAAGCCACACGAGCTTCTTCCCCCACCTGCAGTGTAATGTGGCCCCAGCGTCTGTGCGGAGGCTGCTGCTCATTTCCCGTCCTGATTGCGTTGTATTGATATTTCACCCTCTGCATCACCGCTGCTCTTCAGCGCCCATAAACATGTCGGTGTTGGTTTACTGCTGCTGCGACACAGAAAGAAAAAAAACAGCCCACAATTGATCCAGTTAGCCGCTGAGGATCGGTCCATACATTGATCTGAGCCGGAGAACACACACACACACACACAAACACACACACACACGAACACACAATGACGATAAAACGATTCTAACTTCGAGGACTAAATCGGCTTAATGCAGTTGCAGTTGCAGCCCATTTCCGAGGAAAAATAAATAGTCTCCTGGCTCCTCCGTCGACTCCCGGTGTCTCTAATGTCAGTTTCCTTTTGACGAGGCTGCATTCAGCAGTTTCATCACGATACAATAGGATGTTGAGTCTTTGAACATCCAGCGATACGATTCCGGGGCCTGGTCGTCGGTCGGGTCACAGTCAGAAGACCCAGCTCGAAATACTTCAGCTCAACGTCAACGGTGAAAATGAGCGTTTCTTTGATTAACTCCCAGTTCAGACTTTAACTCCACTGAAAAAACATAGTTTGCATTAAATTATTTTCTGGACAGGATGGAACTTCACCGTTTCACCGTGGTCTCAGGGCAATTTCAGATATTTAAAAAAGATTCTTTTATTTTTCAGCATCAGATTTTTGAATAGAGTCATCAACACCTCTGCTGATGAAATGTGATTTCAGCTCCGGCGTCTTCGTGTGAACGGTGACGTGCACATTAACCTTACAGCCGGAGGGCGTGTTCGAGTCGGAGGACGAGATGAATTCTCCGCCAGTGACGGATCGTATTTATTCAGGCCTCGGGGGAACATTTAGAGGAGGACAAAAGGTCAAGCAATCTTTTTATCCTCCTTCAGAAAGAAATTGTTCAGCGTGTGTAGCTCTGCTGTCAATTGATTAAAAGACAAAATGAAAACGCGTTAGAAGACGCTGCCGCTTCCTGTTTGAGCGTGGCTGTCGAAGTGGATAAGAACGTTTTGACGTGCCAGCGCAGTGTGATTCTATGTTGGTCAAGCGTCACATGTTTGATCCTGGCGGTGGTCGTGGTCGTGACGGTCTTGTGTCCGACAGCGGCGACGGGACCCTGAACTCAGCATCTGAAATGTAAATGCAGCGTCTCAGCGGGAGGTCAGAGCTGCAGAGGGGGGGCTGGATCAATACCAACACACACACACGCACACACACGTACACACACACACACACACACACACACACACACACACACACACACACACACACACATTCCTTAACATCGCCTCCATTTCCTCATCTCGTGCTCCATCTCTCTAACGGCACACTTTGACTTATGCATCACCATTAAGTGTGTGTGTGTTTGTGTGTGTACCGCATACCCAGTTTTGCAATCCCATTATGTTTATTTGTGTGTATGTGCTTGTATCAGTGTGTGTGCAGAATAATGTGTGTGTGTGTGTGTGTCTGTGTGTGTGCGCACCCACCAGCCCTGGGGACAGATCCACACTGTCTTTAGTGGGTCTGTCTGACTGATTGACGGCCCTCTGAGGTCGTTTGGCAACACATTAGCTCTGATTAGATCACATGACCATAGAGAGAGAGAGAGAGAGACATTGTTGTGTTTCTTTAATATTCATGCTTTTGTGTATGTAAGTGTGTGTGTGTGTATTTTCCTCGACGTCCACCAGCTGTGTGTGTGTTTGTGTTTGTATATGCTAATGTCTTCCAGTGCTGGTATGTGCATGTGTGTATGTTCCTGTTTGTGTGTACAACAGGAGTGTGTGCGTCTGTGTGTGTGTGTGTGTGTTTCAGATTGTGTATTTTAAAGGCTGAACATTTCCCTGCGTGTGAGACGCGTCACTCTCAGACACAACGTCCCCAGATGGCGCTGTGCCGTATGACTTGCCACGCTTTGTCGTCAGGACAGCCACGCTGGTAACCATGACAGCCGCAGTCGGTAGGGACCCAGCAACCAGCGGTGACCCTCGGGACGGCTCACATCCTCCTGCTCCGAGGTTTTCATCTGGATTTCTGTCTCCTCTTCTCTACTCTGCCAGTGGTTTGGTTTTACCCTGAAACCTCCGGAAAGCTGGCGTGCGACGTTCGAGAAGCAGATCAGGCGATAACCATCGGATCAAATCTCGAGGCACAGAATTCGTGTAAAACATCTTCTTTTTCTATTTCCATCTCTTAAGAAACCACAGCTACGTCCATCGTCAGTGCTGCTATGGTGACGCCTAACGTCCACACTCCCCCTGAAACAGAGTCCTGTGTAAAGGCTGCTTTCCTTGTTTCAGTTTGAAAACTCCGGGGTCGTGTTTTTAGTTTGGACGAAGACAACCTGAAAGTTTAGCAAACGAAGACGCAGACACACACACGTTCTCTTCCTGATTGGTTCTTGTCTTCAGTAACTCAGCCAGTGAACAGTTACATGAGTCACTTCGTCTCCTGGTGTCTCTCAGACATTTATCTGGCAGTTTCTTCCTCGGTCATGAATATTTAGACGTTTTATTTTACTTCCCTTCGTGTCATTAAAAGCGAAGACGCGCTGGTATAAATTCACAGTTTCAGCTCGGAACGGCTCGGCCTGTTTTTTCATATCTCCTCCATCTGTCTCCTTTGCTGTCTGCGATTCTCTCTCTCTTCTTCTTCTTCTCTCGTTCTGTCGGTGGAGGTTCACTCAGAAAACACTGAGATGTTCTGGAGCCAAACCTCATTTATTAGTTTTAAAGATAAAAGCTTAGAACCTGTCAAAAATATTCCTTTTTCATAAAATGTCTCTGTATTCAGGGTAATGTTGTCGGCAGCTGTGGTCGTCCACGACGTCACGTAGCCGGTAAGAGGACAGCTGACTCACTACACCTCCGTCCCTCGCTGTTCTTCCTTGGTGACGCTTTGTCAGCCCGCCGTCCTCGCTCGGCGGCGTTTTACTCTCAGAATTGGATGATTTTGTCGTTTGCCTGCCAGCCGAGTCTGTAATGACTTCCACAGGCCTAATAGCTCCTTAATGGACAGAGAAGATCACATCGTTTTATTTTATTTATTCCATGTTTTACAGAAAAAGACACAAGACGCAGAGAAAGGGAGATCATTTCATTTGCAGAAACACTTAGTAGGTATGTTGATAGCGTCCTCTCCTTCAATCGGTCACGTTAGCCGTTTGCAGACATGATCTCCGGGTGTGATGTTAACACACACATCTCTGAGTGTTCAGGTGAGAGGCAGGACTGATCACGTGTCTTTGTTTACAGCACATGGACGCAGGCGTCGGCTCCTATCGCCAAAAACTCCCCTGACGTCTTCATCAGTGTGTGACACCGCTGAGATATTTGTTTTCTTTTTTCGTGTGTTAGAAACGTGTTATGGCCGGGGAAACTCTGCAGAAAGTCTGGAGGCTCGCAGACACACACGCACACACACACACACACACACACACACACACACACACACACACACACACACACACACACACACACACACACACACAGGTTTGGTAACTGTGATTGTGTCGCTGAGTCATCCATAATTAGAAAGTCTGTTGTTCTTCTGCTGTCAGTGAAACAATAACAGAATGTGGACGCTTTCTATATGCTGTGTGTGTGTGTGTGTGTGTGTGTGTGTGTGTGTGTGTGTGTGTGTGTGTGTGTGTGTATCTCTGGGAAGTACTTAGCAGTCAGATCAAAAGAGGCTGCCTAACGTCTGCCTGCTGTCTTCCTGGCTAATTAACCCAACACACACACACACACACACACACACACACACACACGGGTTGTGCGACTAATTAGCCTGTGTCCTGTTTTTATGGGCCCTCTTTCTTGCGTCTGTTTCACGGTGTGAAAACAAGACGACCGATATCTTCAGCCTTGTTATTGTGACTTATTATTACTCATATATAAACATATATAACACAAACAGAAAGAGGGAACGCTTGATATTTTCCTCTTAGTCTCTTCTGGTTTCCTGGATGTACGACACAAGAAAATCTTGAATGTTGTTTTTCCTCATTCTCAATCAGTGGACCTCACCTGTCCCTCGTGGTCCAGATGCCTTGCTCGTAGACATGTCAGAGGTTCATGTATACGTGTGATATGTGAATCCGGCGTCGGAAACCTTCTGTTCGACCTTTCAACCTGCCGCTGCTGCAGGAAACCACGTCAGCTGCTTCCTGACTGGTCCAACCTGAGTATTGTTTCCATGGCGATCACTCAGCCTCCTTTAGTCATGACTAAGCATCACAAGAGACGTGTGTGTGTGTGTGTGTGTGTGTGTGTGTGTGTGTGTGTGTGTGTGTGTGTGTGAGACAGTTTGTAAATCAGGAAAACAGCAGCAAACATCTCTCTCTCTCTCTCTCTCTCTCTCTCTCTCTCTCTCTCTCTCTCTCTCTTACACACACACACACACACACACACACACACACACACACACACACACACACACACACACACTGCATCCTGCTTCTTGTAACAAACACTTACACAAGACGCCTGACGCAGCATGTAGATGTGACGTGATAATGACTCAATTTATCACCATTAACATTGTGTGTGTGTGTGTGTGTGTGTGTGTGTGTGTGTGTGTGTGTGTGTGTGTGTGTGTGTGTGTGTGTGTGTGTGTGAACCTACGATCCACATGGGCGCATGCACTTTAAGTCACTGATTAGAGACAGTCACACACATCCACTTACAGACTCACACTTACCGATACACACACCTGTCAAAGTCACTTCGGCACACACACACACAGACACACACACACACACACACACACACACACACACACACACACACACACACACACACACACACACACACAGACACACACACAGTGAAACATGGAGACCAGGACAATTAAGAAGACTGATGTAGCGCAACAAATTCAATTATAGTTCATTCTGTAATTACGTATTAGTAAATTAAAGGCAGGAAGGGATGATAGAAGGAGGGAAGGATGACTTAACGTTCTGAAGCCTCTCGTTTCTTCCAGCCGCATCTTGGAAGAAACCATATTGTGAAGTTTGCATCGTTAGCCGAGCGGCTGCACTTCCTGCAGCTCAGCCGCTCACTTCTCTAGCACTTTAGCTTCGTCACTGTCGCGCAACGAATCCTCTGTTTCCCCCAAGAACAATCCTTCGCTGCTCGTACGTGGAACGACGCATTTGTTGGTCTCTTCTGAAGGAGCCATCGAAGTCGGACGCATTCATCTCCAAATGCAGCCTCTGAAGCTGTAATCTCAAAAACCAAAGCATGTGCTGCAGCTTAAAATAGACAAACACTCCTATCTGTACATTTTAACAACTTCCGCTGATGTTCTTATCATGTCAGCGCAAAAACAGACTCATCCTCAGCATCAGGCGTTGACCTTTTAGTCTCTCGTGCCAACTGACAAACAACAAGTGGGTTTTCCAGCCAAAGTCAGAGGAATATGTTGCATCAGGAACGAGGCTTAAGCGCTGAATAAACAGAAGAGCAGAGTTTTAATTAATCTCTCTCGATGGCTACGAGACAAACAGAAATCCAACAGAATTTTAACGAGAGTTGACAACGAAAATTTGTCCTATTTTGTCTTTTTGTCTCTCTTTCTTTTTCCTTCTCCCCTGTCATCCCCGCTGTTCTTTCTTTCCTTCTTTGATTGGTTCGTTGGTTCTCTTCCTTTCTTAAGGTGTTTATCAAAAGCCATGTTTCTTTTTAAGCAGCCTCTGCAAAATGGGGGAAAGAAGGAGCGAGGACAATGGCAATAGAGGAGGGCTTATTAAATGAATTGTCTCGAAAGGAGGACAGGACAGAGGAGGAATGGTTGAAGGCGATGGAACGAAGAAGAAAGGAGGAAAGAGGATGAGCTCAGGTTTTTTTCGGTATGACTCACAAACATGTCAAAGGGAAGATGTGTTTAAGAGCGAGGGAGAGGAGACGAGGTGGATAGGAGTCAGGAGGTGAAGAGGACGGCAGGACAGATGAGGGATGGAGGGAGCAGATGACAGTGGAGATGAATGGAAAGACGGAGAGAGGTGGAGGAGGAGAGGTGAGGGATGCTGTGGTGGGAGCGGATAACAGATGGCCGGGAGAGCTGACGTGAAGGATGGCAGGAAACGAGAGAGACGGAGAAGAGTTTGAATTAAGGCACGGGAATCAAAGGAAGGATGAATGAGTCGAAAACAGAAGAGGAGAGAGAGAGAGAGAGAGAGAGAGAGAGAGAGAGAGAGAGAGAGAGAGAGAAGTGGCTGTGAAGAACCGGAGGAAGGAGAGATGACAAAGAATGGTATAAGAGACGGAGAGAAGAAGGGAAATGAACAAAAAGTGGGATTAGAAGAGAAAGGGGGATGAGGGATTAGAGGCGGAGGAAGACGGAGGGAGATGTTCCCCCAGGATTTAAGGTAGCGCCGGGGTTGAGATATTTTCAGTTCAGCTGGCGGTCTCGTCTCCCGAACAGCCGAATGCCTTTTGGATCTATATTTAGAGCGTTACACAACAAAACATTGCATCATCTGCCAGCATAGTTTTATTCGCCAGATTTTTCACTCCTCACATTTTCTTCCTCCTCTGCCTCCTTCCAGACTCACAGGTTGTAAAGTGAAAGTTTGTAATTATCCCGCCGTGTGAAACGAGGGGTGGAATGAGGAGAGAAGCCGTTTGCAGCCTCTGGAGGAGTCGTCGAGGTTTCATTTTCCACCCTGATGTTCACGCTGCTGTGTTTCGTTTCTGTCCTGCCGTCAGGAGCCTTGTGGGGCTTTAATCAAACCTGCACTGTTCCTCCAGTGAGTCCTATTCATACAGCCTCAAACCCGTGAATCAGAACGGCGCCATGAGAGATTCCACAAACTGTAGATCATGTGACTCTTTCTGCCCTCAGAGGCCAACCAAGAAAAATATGATGAAGACAAAGTGAAAGGAGGCTGAAGAGGAGCAGCAGGGGAGGGAATCGTCCTCCAGGACAAACCATAAACCTTAAAGAGAGATGGATGATGCATCTTCACTTCCTCCCGTTTAATGAAATATCCTGGACACGGGCGCTGCCGTCTTTTAACATCATCTTTAGACAGAGTTCGCGTAGAAGGGATTGTGGTGTGGTTTAGTTTAGAGGCGGGGTTAATGATCTATACAGCCACCAGGGGGCTCCACTTTTGGCTGACTGTCATATTAATGTATGCAGGTAAAAAAAAGAAAATGCCCCCTCCATAATTGAGAGCCAAAACTTTGGGTTGTCGGGCTCCATCTCCTGCTCTCTCTCCTGCTCTCTCTCCTGCTCTCACTCCTATACTCTCTCCTGCTCTCTCTCCTGCTCTCTCTCCTGCTCTCACTCCTGCTCTCTCTCCTGGTCTCTCTCCTGCTCTCTCTCCTGCTCTCACTCCTATACTCACTCCTGCTCTCTCTCCTGCTCTCTCTCCTGCTCTCTCTCCTGCTCTCACTCCTATACTCTCTCCTGCTCTCTCTCCTGCTCTCTCTCCTGGTCTCTCTCCTGCTCTCTCTCCTGCTCTCACTCCTATACTCACTCCTGCTCTCTCTCCTGCTCTCTCTCCTGCTCTCTCTCCTGCTCTCACTCCTGCTCTCTCTCCTGCTCTCTCTCCTGCTCTCACTCCTGCTCTCTCTCCTGCTCTCACTCCTGCTCTCTCTCCTGCTCTCTCTCCTGGTCTCTCTCCTGCTCTCTCTCCTGCTCTCTCTCCTGCTCTCACTCCTATACTCACTCCTGCTCTCTCTCCTGCTCTCACTCCTGCTCTCACTCCTGCTCTCTCTCCTGCTCTCTCTCCTGCTCTCTCTCCTGCTCTCACTCCTGCTCTCTCTCCTGCTCTCTCTCCTGCTCTCACTCCTGCTCTCTCTCCTGCTCTCACTCCTGCTATGTCTGCTCGTGTGCTCGGCAGCGTGTTAACAATCTGACGTTCAGTTTTTTCGTGGTTGAATCCGGTCTAAACTGTGACTTCTGGTGACGCCCCGGCACCTTAAACCCTCCGTCAGCTGGAGGAAAACCCCTGCAGGCTGTGCTCCAAAATCCTGCTCCATCCTCCATCAAAGCCGCCGCTCTGCCGCCTGCGGAGGAGATTCACGCTCCTCGGGTTTGAATTTCAGTGTGGGAAGTTGTTTGGGGACTAATTAAGATTCCAATTAAGATCCCCCTCTGCCCTGCCTTTGCCCTTCTTCATCAAAGCGGCAGCAGCAGAGTCGTCGAACGCAACACGGCAGAGCAGGTTTTGTCTTCTCGGGTTATCGCTTGTGAACATGAAGCGAGGTCGCTCATTAAGATTCACCTCTGCCTCCTCTGTTACTCGTCCTTCCTCTGTTCCCGCTCCTTCTCTCCTCCATCTTACCCCAATTGTCTCCTCTGCTTCAAAGTGAGATTTCCTCTCCCTCTAATCTCACTACATATCTTTCCGCCTCCCCTTTTCTGCTTTGCAGGAACAGACGAAAAGCCTGAATGGTCCTCGTGCAAGAACATGTTGCAATACAATGTCTGTTTGTTCGTACAGTGACGATCATGAAACTTGAGTAAAGTGTGTAAATGTTGTGCGTAAACCTGAGAATGTGAACAACAGTGTAAGAGGATAGCACATTAGCACAATCAGAGCCCCGATAATCCAACATGAGGCTGTTTCCTGCCTCTTATGTCAGGAAGTGTTCTTTCATGAAAAACTAATCAAAGACCCAAAATAACCACTTTAAGTGTTCGGAGCTTGAAGTCCTGAGTTCAGAGATGCAGACAGGAAATGCTCAGCAGCATCAGCTGTGGCTTTAAGACACAGACTCGAGCTGCACTGTCAACGCTAACACTGACATTAAGAAGAAAATGGACCGATATTTTAAAAACTGGCAAACAATGACAACATATGGATGAAAAATGTACAAATGGTTCTTGCATGAGGCCCAATGTTTCGAGTCCCGTCACCGAAAAGGAATCGAATAAGTTATAAAAATCAGTCTTGAGCTTGTAAAAATTCCTCTGCTCGACTGAGTGGATGAATTTTCCCTCCTCTTCCTCCTCCTCTTCCTCCTCCTCCTCCTCCTCCTCTCCTCTGTCGCCCTGTAGACTACGACCGTCCTTTTTAAATTCCCTTCTTCTTCCAATTGCTGTCATTAGAAAGAGAATCCATTCTACCTCTGGCCTCAGGCTGAATTTGTCATTTCATTACGTCTCACATTATGAGTCTACTGTCACTGCGCTGGAGATGGAAACTGACACTGTCCTCGCTCAGAGACGGGGTAAAGACCTCGTCTGCCCCGGGATCAATAAAGGAAGTGCTTTATACCGATGTTAGCGCTACACGATGGTGTGTGCATGTTGGAAGAGGTACAAAATATGAACTTAAAATGTGCAAGTGTAATTTGGGCTCTTAAAACGCAGAGTGAGTGATGTGTTACCTTAGACGAGCTGTGACTGTGCAGCTCTGGAGCGACAATATACAGGATCTCTGCTGCAGCTTTGCATGTTCGAGGCAGAACATTGTCTAACAAGTGGGAGCAGAGTGTTGTTTTTAAAGCTTTACAAACTTTACTTTGGCACCATGCAGCGGGTAAAGGCTGCTTCTGGAAGTCGAGCCATCACCAGCGTGTTGTGTTTTTTTTAAATCTGCGAGAGCTTGTGTGTGACAGAAGCTCGAGCTGTGTGGACGCTGTGTTCCCCCCCGACGTACCTGAGCTGCCCTGTGTGTTCTGCTGCTTCTCTCGGTGTGAAAAGCTCCTAATTCACTAAATTATTAACGTGAGCGTCTCTGTGCTCCCGCAGCCTCGCTCAGCCGGGTCTGGATTCCCAGGCGATGTTCACCTGATTGCAGTTCGGCCACTCTGTCATTACCACTGACATTCACTTCCACGTCTGTTTTGGGTCAACATATTTAATACATTAGCTTTTATCTCGAGGGTTTATCCACCGAGCAGTTATCTCAACATGGTCCATTAAAAGCATATTAACAATGCATTACAGTTCAATGAAATATGATGCATTAGTATTCAATACTACACAAGATGACACGTTATGTAACAATATGCAATGCATTATGATTTAATACCTTACAATACGATATGACACTATGAAACAAAAAGTGATGTTACAAAACAAAATGATGCGATATAATATAAAACGTTAAAAGATGTTACAATATGATACACGAGAAAATTAAAATACGATACCTTACAATATAATATGTTAGGGTATCAGAGTATACAATACATTATGTCACAATATGATATGTATCTTATAATATACAAAAACTTAAGTTCCTAGAAACAGCAGCCTCTGGTATCGCAGGAACATGAAATTGGTTTCGGCTGCAGCGACGCTTCCTGCCTCCATATAACCTTCATGACGACTGCACCCGACGAACAAGCTTAGATTAAATATACACGAGATCACGTTATCAAACACGTGTAGTTCCGATTTATCATTTTAATAAAGCCCTTTACTGTATTTAGCTGTGGGGGTGTTTGACTCCCTTCTCTCTTTTATGCAAACTCATCTCTTTACAGAAGAAAAGGCCAAGATGGAGGGAGGGGCGGGCTGAAAACAGGCCGTCCTCCCGGGATGGAGGGAGAGCGGGAGTGGGGGGGGAACGGGGGGGAGGAGAGGAGAAGAGGTTGTGAGGAGAATGCGAGAGCAAGAGAATGACTCAAGGAGCCAGAGAGACGAAACAGTGTGAGGAGACGAAATGAAAGAAAATGGGATAAAAACAACTAGAGGAGAGAAGGGTAAAAACGAGAGAAGCCCCAAAAAAAAGAGAGAGAGAGCAGAGTGAGTGATACTGAGGTTGAAAGTGGGAGTGAAAGATGGAGTTTGATGAGCTACAGGAAAGATGGAAGGAGACAGCCGGAGAAAAACTACGAGAGGGAGTGAGAGAGAGTGAGATGAACGGCCGAGGTAATGCAACGGGAATGTCGCTGGGATGAATGAAGGGAAGAGGAGGGAAGAGAGAGAGAGGGTGTCACAGCAGAACAGATGGAGGAGGAGTGAGGATGAGAGGCAGGTTGTTTTTATTGAAAGTGATAGAGGAGATAAAAAGGAAGAGGGGTTAATAGATGGAGGGACGACGGACGACAGCAGACAAACAAAGTACAGAACTCTGACCCAAAAGTGAAAACAAGTTATCTGGATCGCCCCCTGGTGGCTGGCTGCTGAATAGGTTAAAAAACCAGCCTCATCTTTGGTCACAAACGAAACATAAACAAAACGTGTCAAAGTATTCAAAGCATCGGCCCTCATCACCGAAAGCTCTGGAATCTCCTCGTCTTTCCGAGTTGACGTCTTCGTCTTCTCCGTCTACGGCTCTTCTTCTTCATCCTGAGATATTTGTATTCTTCCCGAAATTTTCAGTAATCGTCTGGAATGTTTCCATCGTCCTGAGTTCGTCTAACGTCAAGTCACCGATATTTACTCTGAGTTCTGGAGTCAGAACCCCTGAGAGGTTTCACCTGAGGAGGCCGGTTCTGTTGTTATTGATTACTGCAGCAGCTGCTGGTGACAGGGACGAAGTGAGAGGGGGGAAGAGAGGGGGGGGACGAGCGAGGGAGAGGGGTGACGAGAGTGTGAAGGGTGAGAGAGAGAGAGAGAGAGAGAGAGAGAGAGAGAGAGAGAGAGAGAGAGACCCACATATAATAAAACGCTTGGCTCCTGACTCCTGCTCGCAGCACTTTCTCTCATTAGAGCTCGGTGACGGGGAAACTTTCTGCTTATCTCACAGTTTTCCGCCGCTCTACACTTTATAAAGTGTCTGCTGCTGAAACATGTGATTCATTAAACGGAGGATTAACATCTTCCTGCTGTAAATGAAGTTCTGCAGCTAATGATTATTATCAGATCGTCAGTTCAGTCTCTCCTGGAGGATAAAACATTACAAAATGGTAAAAAAAGAAACGTGACGCCTTTGCACCATTCTCATTAAATCAATACGAGTGAATACAAAGAAAGATCCGTTTGGAATCAACAATAAAAGCACGAGACAACAAATCAAAACAGAAAATATACAAACGGACGTGAGACTAATTTCCACTTGCGACATTTTCCTTTCTGTTTTCTCTCATGGACTCACTTTGACATTTTCCAGACATTTTACCAGGGGGCTGCAGGAAAAGTTCCAGAATAATGTCCAGAGCAACTGCCTCAGACATTTGTTCTCACATCCAGAACCTCCAGAACAATTCAGGAACATGTCGGGACTTTAGTTCATGACTGAAAACAGCTTCAGGTGCAAATGACCTTCTGCGATGTGTGATTTATTTATTTAGTAGGATTCAGTGTGATGATGTCGTTCTGATACTCTCGACAGTCACTGTGAACAACCACCGACGTTTGAAAAATGCAGGAGAGAGAGAGAGAGAGAGAGGGAGACAGATGTGGAGAGAGCAACCTCGACTGCAGCCGAGAGGAAAACAAGACGGGAAGAGGAGGCAATGAGATGGAAAGAGGGGGAAGAGGAGAATTATGAGGAGGAGCAAGTTCAAGATGGAGTTAATTTTTGTTTCAGGGAATAGACACGAGAGACAGAAAATAGAGCAGAAAATCTCAAACATGCAGGAAGTGAAAGACGAGGACGTCGAGGCCGGGGAGAGAGAGATTTCTGAGGAGGAGAGATAAGGAGGAGGAGGAGAGGAGTGTGTGAGTGACGGATACGTTCACTAAATGCAGGTGGAAGAGGAGCGATGAGGGCAGATCGGGAGCGTTCAACAGTGAACAGGCGGCAGGGAAATGAAGGATTGATGTGGAAAAAAATGAGCCGTAGAGAAATGTAAGGTGAAGGAAGAGAAAGTCCCGGCTGCTGAGGAACCTGGTGAGAGGGAGCGATGGGGTGAGACAGGAGCCAAGCAGCGAGTTTATCTGCATTGCTGTAGCCACAGTCAGTGGAGCATTGTAAAGCCGTCAGCATAAATCCTCCCTCACTACGCAGATTCTCAAATGCATCTGCATTCCAGCAACGCGCCACCGCAGGATTAATCTCATCCACGTAATTTAATCTCGTCCACGTAATTTAGGCGTCGACAGACCCTCGGCTGTGAGCTGATGCCCGTCACTTCCCCTTCTGTGAACAGTCCAGTGCAGGACGAGTCCATGGTTTCAATCCTGAGATCAGAAGAGACTAAATTATCAGCAGGAAAGAAACAAAGCCATTTTTTTTATTTGCTGAAACCTGCAGGATTTGTTTTTAACGGCTTAATCAATTTATTTTACCTTAATGTTCAATAAACAAGTGTTTCTCTGCTGCAGCGTCAGCAGCTCGGTGAAAACAATGCACTTAAAGAGAAGCTCTGCAAGAAATCACGAATCTGCAACCAGGACTCCTTCAGCCCTGGTTTGGTTCAGACCTTCACACTTCTCAGTTTAGTCAGAAGCTGAATGTTTTCCGCAGCTGACGGAGGACGGACGGCTGACGTGGTCCGAACTGAGAGGCTTAATGTGTGACGCTCCAGTGACACTGTTGTCGTGTAAATCACAGGTTGTAAGAAAGAAGAACGGAGACGTCTTGGCTGTCAGAGACTCTGTTCATCAGCAGCTGACAGACAAACGAACGCCTCCACTTCCACGAATCGTCACGTGAACTGAAAATACCCACTGAGCTGACACAGGCTGTTTCCACGGCGCCCGGAAGGAGAAACGTCATCAGAGGTTTGATTACAGTCGTTCCCCCAAAAACGTGTTCGACCGACTTCCGGGCAACTTCCTTCAGCAATAATGAAGCTGATTAAACTCGATTAACCACGGAGGAAGAGACGGGAGGATAAACTGCGATCCCCCGCCATCTTGTATGTGTCTGACCTTTCTGTAATGAGCTGCCATTTTCATTTAGCTGATTTATTTGCAAGCAAGTGGATTTACAGGCGGAGCGACCTCCAGTGACCTGCAGACGACTGGACTGAGACCAGACTATTAAGAGTTACCGAGTGAGAACCAGTTGTCAGGAGACATATTTTTTGATATTTTAACTGATTTCTCTGGAATAAAAAATGCTCTGGGACGGTCACACTGTAGAACCCCCCCCCCCACTGCTGCAGAATCAGACCCATTCACATTATTCACGTCCTCCAAACAGAAACAGGAGGCTGCAGACTGTGTGTGTGTTTTTTAATTCTTCGTCTAAAAATATCTCTGTGCTCCGTCAGCGTTTATTCCTCCCGAACCAATTACAGCCGTGTTAAAAATGCAGATCGGTGTCTCGGCTGCGGTAGCAGGTTCAGTTCCCAGTGTCAGACCGAGTCCTGACCCACATTTGTGACATTAGCATATCTGTCATCGGCAGTGAGATGGTGAACGTGGGGCGAGAGCGGGCTGCTCACGAACACGAGCGTCTGGTGTCGGTGTTTAGGACGTTATCACCGTGACCTCATATAAGTTTATCCTTCTCACTTCTACTCACTGAGTCGTAACTCTTCCTCTCTTTTCCCGTTTTTCTCCTGACAGGCCAGATGAATCCCATGACACAGTTGTACTACAAGAAGGTGAGTGCCACAAACACACACACACACACACACACACACACACACACACACACACATGCACACACACGTCAGGTTTATCGCATGATCTTGCATGAATCCCACGCAGGCACAAACACAAAGTCTTAAGACACAGTGAGAAACGTGCGGCTCCATCCATCACTCCGTTGTTTTCCCCCGTCGCTGCGAGATGAAATCAGCCGTGAGCGTGTCACCGTCACCCTCCGACGTTCCTCACTGTAACTTCACGGTTACTCCGCCGCCATGATTCATGTTCTCGGGTGCGACCGGTGCGTCTCTCGGCTCGGAGGCGATGACGGATGGTGGCGCCTCGGCCTCTTGAAGGGTTTATAAAATACCCAGCGCTGCATGAAAAACGACACCTCCGCCTGTGAAGCCGACTGAGTTACACTTTCTTCTTGCAAATAAACAGAGAAATATTTGCCTCTTGACAGTGAGGGTAAAACATTTACAGTTTCAGGCCATTAGCTGCACAAAATGAGCAGTTTGAAAAGTTTGTTTAAACTGTTTTTAACTGCTCGTCGTCTCAGACAAAAACACTGTGAACCCTGACCTCTGTGAAGGAGGAAACAGAAACTCTCAGCACCTTCCTTCTCCTCTAACTGGGTCAGTGTTGATTCAGGAGACATGTAACCGGTGTCATGTTGTCGTTTTGTTGTTCTTCCTCTGGATGTGCAGGCGACGTATTCGCCGTACCGCGACCGCATCCCCCTGCAGATCGTGCGGGCTGAGGTGGAGCTGTCTACAGAGGAGAGGGCGTACCTCACCGCTGTGGAGAAAGGTACAAACACACACCTGTCTCTTTATCTTTGTCTCCATCACTTCTTTCCACTCCTTCGTTTTCCTGATGCTCTCAACCTGTTGAACGATGCTGAGACGCTCGGACGCTGCTGAAGCATCACGACCGATTCCTGTCACGCCACTTCCTGTTAAGTGCTGCTCAGCTTGAGCCAAATTAGAAAGGAACAGTCTCACCTTCATATCAGTACGTTTTCAAAATCATATTTTATTATAGTGTTTGGACTCACATGACGAAGGTTAGAAGAAATATATCGTCCGTCTGATTCAGTTTCAGATGCTGAAAACAAATGTCAACGCCAGGTGTAACCATAGCAACAGTGATAGGTTTTAAAACTGAAACATGCTCGTGTGGACGTGGCCCATCTGGTTCATCAGTGACTGTCGAGTGGAGCCGTCACGTCGTCCATCTTTATCACAGACTCTAAATGAAGACGGACGACATCACGGCTCCCAAAAGTGAAGCCAAAGTGTCTCGATCGCCCCCTGGTGGACGGCAGCAGTAGCGACCTCAGAGTGTTATTGCACCTCTGTCTGCTTTTTGTGACACTAAAGAACATAAACACACATACATGGTCCTGCTATGGGTCATGATGATGTCATTGTTATGGTAGTTTTCTGGAATCTGGTGAAAGGATCAAGTCCAGGTAGAAAACGTCCCCCCCCCCCCCTCCTCTCTCTCCAGGCGACTATGCGGGGGTCAAACACGCCCTCCGGGAGGCGGAGGTCTACTACAACATGGACGTGAACTGTCTGGACCCGCTGGGCCGCAGCGCGCTCCTCATCGCCATCGAGAACGAGAACCTGGAGATCATGGAGCTGCTGCTCGACCACGGCATCCACACGGGCGACGCGCTGCTCTACGCCATCAGGAAGGAGGTGGTGGGCGCCGTGGAGTTGCTGCTGTCGCACAGGAGGCCCAGCGGCGAGAAACAGGTGTGTGTGTGTGTGTGTGTTTGTGTGTGTGTGTGTTTGTGTGGACGTCTGTGTTTAAACAAATGAGAGAGAGAAATGGATTCATGGACGTATGTTAATTTATGGCATTCAGGCGCATTCATGCATGACCGTGTGTGTGTACTTTCCATATTTTATTGTGTGGTGTGGGGGGGGGGGGAATGAGCAGCACATTTATTCATTGAGATTCTGCTGAGGAGGGAAATTAAACAGCTCGTTGTATAGACAAACTGTGAAACAGGATTTAGAGACAGACACTGTGTGTGTGTGTGTGTCTGTGTGTGTGTGTGTGTGTGAGACAGAGTGAGAGAGAGAGAGAGAGAGAGAGAGAGAGAGGAAAAACATGTTGCACAGTTCGGTTAACTTGAAGTTGTTGAAGATGCTCGAGGAGGAGAGAGAACGTAAAAGTGGGAGAGAGAGAGAGAGAGAGAGAGAGAGAGAGAGAGAGAGAGAGAGAGAGAGAGAGGATGATAGACTCTGGACAAGAAAGGAGATCAGAGGAGAGAGAGGGGGGGGGGGATTGGGAAGATATTTTTAAATGAAAGAGAAACAGAGATGTCTTATTTTACATAAATGTTTGGACCGTCTGAGGCTGTGAGGTGCCACGGCGCCATGGCAACCAACCCTTGGACGAAGCGGAGGATTGTGGGAAGGTTTTTCTTGGTCTGCTCTCAGCTGGACGAGGACGGGAACAAATTTGTTCTCGCTGTGTTTCTGTTTTCTTTCACCTCCACGTTGAGAGAAAATCATTAATCCTTTTGTTTTCAATAGGCGGGCGATGGAGCTGCAGGTCCTCCCGTGGATTTGTGCTCATCATTTTTATAATTAAAGACACTAAACACTTTTTTCTGTCGTTTTTCTTTCTCGTGCTGCAGTCTGTCCAAAAGAAATATAACAAACACACAGAGGAACAGCAGCCACACAACTTTTAACTAACAGAAAATCATGGTGGCTTTGAAATCTAACTCTTGATTTTGTTCTTTTTATGACGTTTAAAATCAAACAGCAGCACTAATCTCTGTAGAGCTTTTAAATATCACTTCAGTCAATATTTACTTTAATCGCTGCATGAAAACGAGTCGAATCCAAACAGCACAGACGTCTGAGCTTGTAGTTTTTGCTGTGTTTGTATTATGTTCTCATCTTGATGGAGATATTTTGTGAATTGAAGTCATGTGGACGGAGCTTTGTTTTCAAAATGGAGGGGGGGGTGGGGGGGGGGGGGGGGGGGGTATCCGCAGTAGTGTTAAAAAAACGCCTCTGGGTCGTGTACAAAAGTAAAACGTTTTTTGTCCAGAGCCTTTGAAAACCAAGAGAGGGAGAGTTTGTTTGAACGAGGGAGGGAGATAAGCAGAGAGAGAGAGAGAGAGAGAGAGAGATGTTGTCAGTAGTAGGTCAGGAGAAGAAGAAGAAGAAGTGATGGAGGGAGGAAGAGTAACGTTGAGAGAGTGAGAGATATGCAGATGAGGATGTGTTCCGCAGACTCCCTCTCTCACTTTTCTTTTGATGTGTGAAGTGTGTGGAAAAAGGATTTGTGTGTGTGTGTGTGTGTGTGTGTGTCTGCGTGTGTGTACTTTCATCAGTGTGTCTGTAAATGTGAATTTATGAAACGTGTGTGTTTCTGTACAGTGACAAGTCATTTTTGTATTTTATTTACCTGCGTTTGTTTGTTTGTTTCCTTATGGCGAGACGAGACGTTAGCGTTGGTGCCTTCTAGTGTAATTTAAATTTTCTGTGTTTTCATTTGTGACTTTGTTTTTTTTTTGTTATTTTTAATGAACAAGAAGGGCTACAGCTGAAACTTTATTGATTATTATTGAAAACCTTTATTGATTCGGACTCTCAGGAAACGCTAATCACACCAGTGAGACCCAATCTCAGGACCCGTTCGAGATCTGAAGGCGTAGAAACAAAAAAAACAAATGTTTCTTCATCAATTTCCTCTTTTCACATGAAAAATCCCCAAAATATAAACAAATTCAACTCAAACTACTGTAAATAGATCATGTTTCTCTGTATTTGTTTATATGTACGTGTGTGTGTGTGTGTGTGTGTGTGTCTGTGTGTGTGTGTGTGTGTGTGTGTGTGTGTGTGTGTCTGTGTGTGTGTGTGTGTGTGTCTTTAATCATTGGGTGATTCGTTGGTGACAGATGTTTTCACACCCCTTATCTCTCCTGCAAAAAATAAGAGAGACCAGATGAAAAAGGCTTTGGCAGGGAAGGAGGGAGGGAGGGAGGTGGAAGAGAGACATGACGAAGAGAGGATGAAAGACTGGGGGTAGAGGAGCTGAGCAGGTGAAGGAGGAGATGAAGGAGGAGGTGAAGGAGGAGATAGCGGCAGAGAGAAGATGAGATGAGGAGGATGAGGAGAAGCACTCGGCTTCATCCTCCCTCTGAGAGATGAAAGAGAGTCCACACGTGTTTGCTCCACTCCTCCCTCCTCCCTCCTCCCTCCTCCTCCCTCGTTCACTCCTCTTCCTCAAGTCTGCTCCTATCACTCCTTCTTCTGATGTCTGGCAATCGACATGCATGTGTGTTTGTGTGTTTGTGTCAATATCAAATGTTTTGATTGCTTTATATGTTGTAAAGAGGACGAGTGTATCTTCCTTCTACATGAGGGATAACCCTGGTTTCCACCTGTTCAGACTCGTATCAGTGAGACACATCACGAGCCTTGCAGCAGATAAATAAAGCTCCGCAGCAGCAAACGTGTTTTCCAGTTTTATTGTGCTTATTTAATTTGTTTCATTCTGACTCAAGTGAGTTTAATTGGACTCATCCTGCTGCTAATTTGTCTTGTGCTTTGAGTTCTTCCTGTTTCCTATCGGTTGTTTCACTGCCGCACTAATGAGGAGGTTTCACAAACAATATTAAAACTGAGATTTTATGATTAGAGACAAGAATCCATCAGTGTCATCCACGTGTCGCATTAATGGGGGAGCTTTATTCTTCTTCCTTGTTCTTCTCCAGGTTCCCTCGCTGATGATGGACAGCCAGTTTTCAGAGTTCACCCCCGACATAACTCCCATCATGCTCGCTGCTCACACCAACAACTACGAGATCATCAAGCTGCTCGTCCAGCGGAAGGTGATGACGCTGAGATACAGAAGTTACTCTGTACACCTCAATCTGTGGGAGCTAATATCTATATATCATCTGAAAGCATATTTACTGAATTAGCAACAGAACATAGACATAGAATCAAATAAATCATATTGAATAAATAAACTATTTAGGACGACTTGTAGAATAACTGAATATTAAATAAATAAATGAAACTATATGTCATTGATTAGATATCGGCTGTGATGATGTATTGTTCTGTTTCTTTGTGTAGGTCACTATTCCCAGACCTCACCAGATACGATGTGACTGTGTCGAGTGCGTCTCCAGTTCAGAGGTGAGTCATAATGACACGGCATCGTTTATTTTCAGCAGCTTCTCTTCTCGTCACAGTGTCACACTGAGGACACGGGAAAAGCTTCACTATTATTTGTTATTCTATAGATTAAACTGCAAATCTATTACCTTGGAAGATGCAGTTTATTGTCCTCTCATTTATCCGTGCGTCCTCCTGTAGGTTGACAGTCTTCGGCATTCACGGTCTCGACTCAACATCTACAAGGCTCTGGCCTCCCCCTCCCTCATCGCGTTGTCCAGTGAAGATCCCATCCTCACTGCCTTCAGACTGGGCTGGGAACTCAAAGAGCTCAGCAAGGTACAGAGGCGCAGGAGGCTCAGGATTTCTGCCGGTTGTCAATTTCCTAAATATGCAGATTTCCCTCAAATTAAATGAGACGCCCACTTTGTCCCAGCTGGTCGACTGCAGGAGGCTCCAGCGAATCTTCAGTCCTCCTCGATTCTCCAAACACCCAAGTGGACTTTACTGGAGGGATGTCTCATCCTAAACCTGATGGGCTGTTAAGTCCTCTGTGGATTTAACAGTCGTTTATATGCTACTGATTTTCCTCTAGGGCTTTCTTTACTGGTGCTATTATTAGGAACTGTGCACCACGGATTTACTGTGTACTTTTTGCTTTTAACCAGCAGTTCTCCAGAGCGGGAGAGAGGAGGCCATTGAACCATACAAATCTGAGGCTAAGAACTCTGACCTATCACATCTTCCTGCTCTCAGGTGGAGAATGAGTTTCGTCAGGAGTACGAGGAGCTCTCCCAGCAGTGCAAACGATTCGCCAAAGACCTCCTGGACCAGGCCAGGAGCTCGAGAGAACTTGAGACCATCCTGAACCACAGGGACAACGACCAGAGCGAGGAGCTAGACCCCAGACAGTGCCACGACCTGGCCAAACTCAAACTGGCCATCAAATATCACCAAAAAGAGGTAGGGACTCTCATGCTTCTTTAGATAAGAGGAGAAGTAAACAGTCATCCAGCTGAAACTACTGTGTTGTCTTTGGTAAATGAGAAAACTTACATTTTAAAGCAACTTGTCTGTTCGCGTGACATCGGCGATGTTGTGTTTGTGCAGGAAAGTGTTGCTGAGAACTGTGACTACAGCACATTTCAAACGTGTGCTTGTTTCTATCATTTATGAATGCGCAGCTTCACTGGCGTCGAGGATGGTTATCGATGAGCCTGGTTGAAAACACGTTGGCGTAGAGTGAAATTGAGACAACAATCAAAAGCAATGTTAACAAGACCGTTGGCTACTTTTAGCACATTAGCTACATCACTGTTTGTGTTGGTTGGCATTTTAGATAACTGACTAGAACCTTCTGCCCGAGTTCTATCAGTTAACACAGACACACACGATCCTGCTCTACAACAAATCCTATTTGAGCAATTAGAGGGACTCGCTGTCCTCGTGGGACTTGTGACAGGAGGGTGAGAGCGAGAGGACGAACGCAAGAGGAACAGACGGAGTGAAAGCAGAGGGAGGGTGAGTGAGAGGGTAAGATATGAATAAGAAGGGAGGATGAACGGGACAGGAAGGAGAAGAGTGGAACTGAGTGAGACGATGAGCTGGAACAAGTGTGAGCGGATACAAAGAGCGAGCAAACGTGAAAGAGAGATTTAATGGGACAGAAAGAAAGAAATGCAGAGATGGAGGGAGCGCATGAGCGAGAAAGAGATGGCGATTTGATGGGATAGAGTTAGAGAAGTGAACAGAGTTAGAAAACCCTCAAGGCGATCTCCGTCTCTCGCCGTCCGTCCGCCTGTCTGTTCATTTGCTGTCTCCAGCTTTCAGAGACAGAGGGATACTGCCAGGCGAATGAAAGCGGGAGTGAAAGGGCAGAGCGGAGCGACGACGGCAGCCAGAGGTGGATATGCAGATGGATTGGGGGAGACATAAGTGCCGGGAGTTGAAGTGCTTTCAGTCTCTCGAGTACGAGAGGTGACGGCGGTAAAGATCTGAGGAGAGTCGATAGGTGGAGGAAGTGCCAGACGGAGCGGTGACATGTTTTCCTCAGGGGTCAAAAATTCTAAGAATTTGCAGCAAGTTTGTTTTTTTGCTGGGTGCGATTTTTAAAAACATGTCATCCTCATCACACTCCTGAGTTCACTCGTTATTCTCAAACAGCCGTTTAGGAAACTTTTTTAATACATTTAAATCAAAAACATTTGGTTCTTGAACCTTGAATCGAGGAATAAACATATTTGTTATCTTTTTTTTAATTTCAAATATAAGAATGTTAAAAACAGCCATTTAATCTATGTTGTGTACAATGTTATGTTATGATGTGTTGGTTAAAAACTTTGAAAAAGAAATGCATCTTAAAGACGGGGGGGGGGGGGGAAGGAAGGTCAGAAAGAGGAGGATGAATGGAGCAGTGTTGTCTGGAGGGACTTTGAGGTCAATGGGATGAGAGCTGCTTACTTGCCCTTGTGTAGCAGTGACAGCGCTGATGATTAAATACGCACGGGGAGATGACTGTACACATTAGCATATAAATTGACTTTATATTTTAACTTTGTGCTAAAAGCTTTAGATAAATCGTTCATTTTGCAGCTTAAACACTTTTGTCTTATTGACCAGGACATTTTCTGATAACGCTCACATGTGGCGAACAGGGAACGATGTTTAGGTCCATTGTATTTATCTGTTTGTGTGTGTGTGTGTGTGTGTGTGTGTGTGTGTGTGTGTGTGTGTGTGTGTGTGTGTGTGTGTGTGTGTGTGTGTGTGTGTGTATATTATGTACACAAACACTGTATAGTACAGCCTGATAAATATGGATTATGGAGTAAAACATTTCCAATACCGATATATCAGCCAATATATACACATATAAAATTGGCGATGGTTCCTAAGATGTCTTCACCAGCAAATATCAGGCTTTGTTGCTTAAATGTCAAAATAATTTATTACAGCCTCTTTCAATGTGGCTTGAGCTGCAGGTTTTCCTGTGAGCCTCCTATCATATATTTCCGGGTTGTCGTCTGTACAGTTGTACATCGTAAAGATTTTCTTGGCTGAAAATTTCGCAGAAACAGGATTTTTTTTATAGTTTCCATCTCTTCCTTGATCCAAATAAACTCCTGGGATCGTTTTATTATTATTATTCCACGGCTCGGTCACAAGTTCAAGTATTCCTCACTGTACCGCGCCGCAGATCGTAAAACACTAATTAAATATCCGTCACGCTTCCTCGCCATATGACTCATGGATACTCGGAGGAACCCGCACAACTGTCTGGCTTCTCTGGCGTCTGCCGGCACTGGAGACGGCTGCCATCCACTACACCTTGCTGGGAGGTATAATTGGCTGCAGCTCCGGCAGAGTAGTCCTTTGAGCGAGACTCGCTCGGAAAGTAGAAAGTCTGCGGTTTTCACAACATCCCGCGGTGCTGTGAAGACGGCGGAGGAACGAGACGTGTTCGCAAATGTAGAGCGAGCAGAGGGGGGGGGGAGTGGGAGAGGAAATAAGGGGTTGCAACGAGATGTGAGGAGCGAGAAGCAGCTGAGAAGGAAGCAGGGAGGAAGAGAGAGATCTGCTGGTGGTTAATAAGACACTTTCAGATGGTTGAGGGGCGAGATATAAAGACAGGAGAGGGCAGGGAGGGTGAGCTAGAGAGGGAGAGATGAAGGGATGAAGAGGAAGAGAGGTATAATAGAAGATATGGACAGAACGACTCTAAGTATCGACTGCAGAGAGACTCCATGTTCTTACGCTGTAATGTGGAATTTACATTTTTCATGTTGCATCGCTAATGTTCTGGTACAAAAGCTCTTAATTCATCTCCCCTGAATGTCTCAGTCCGATAAACGTATAATTAAAAGGATCTGGCTGCGGCTTTGTCGCCCGAGTCTCGTTTTGAATTTCTGGAGCTGCTGGTGTTTTGAACGTTGGCCACAGAATCGGCGACAGTGAAGACGGAGGACGTGCACGTGGTTAGAAGGAGGACGCAGACAGGAACACTCGGGCCCCTGGACGCCATGACAACAACAGATGCTGGGAAACAAACAGATGCCACATTAGCCTCTCCAGACACCTTTAGTGTGTGTGTGTGTGTGTGTGTGTGTGTGTGTGTGTGTGTGTGTGTGTGTGTGTGTGTGTCTCAGGAGACCCTTGATGAACACTTACACAAGCCTTCCACAAACTGCAAACCTCTCTCCCTCACCTCTCTCGCTCTGTCACATCCTCTCCCTTCACTCTCTCTCTCCCTCCTCCCCATCTCTCCATCACTTAATATCACAGCCTCCTCTCCCTTTCGTGTTTTTCCTTCTCGCCACATTAATTCTCAATGTCTCTCTCTCTCTCTCTCTCTCTCTCTCTGTCTCACCCGTCTCTCACTCGTCTTCTTTCTTGGTTTTCCTCATTCGCTCGTTCTGTTTGTTTCTGGACGACCTCTCAGCTCCTCTCCTTTGTCATTGATTTGTCGTCTGGATGTGTGTTCCTTTTTTATGTTTGTTTTGCCGTGTGTGTTCTGTATGATGGAGGTCGAGGTGTCACACACACAGGCACACACACACACACACACACACACACACACACACACACATTAGATCATTCTTTGGGTGTGTGGTGAAGAGTGTGTCGTCCTCGTCAGTGTTCTCCAGTGAGATCAGTGCAAATTACATCTCCGATACACTCTCCATGTTTCTGCGGGATCAATACACACTACCTGTCACACACACACAAAAACACACAAAAACACACAAAAACACACACACACACACACAGTCCAGCTCAGCATTCCACATGCTCCTTCATCATCTCCTCGTTCTTCTCTTCCCTCTCTCCATCTTTTCTTTTTAACCTTCTTTCTCCATCTCCTGGGAAATCTGTTCATCCATTCAGCTTGTCCTTCTTCCTCTCGACCCTCCATCTTCTCATCACTTCCACTCCTCCTCTTCCTCCTCCCCCTCTTTTCTTCTTGTCCTCCCCATTCCCCTCTCCTCTTTTCCGCTCCCCTGTTATCTTGTCTTCTCATGTCTCATCACTTCATCCTCTCGTTGTTCTTTCCTCTTCCTCCTCTCCTCTAATCTTTTCTCTTTTGTCCTCTTCTGTGTTCTCGTCTCATCTTCTCTCGTTTGTTTCTCTCCTTCCTTGCCTCCTCTTTTCCTCTCCTTTCCTTCTTTCCTCTCTCTTTTTAACTTCTCCTCTCATTTCCTCTCTACTCCTCCTTCTGTCATTCTGCTCCTCTCTAGTTTCCTTTCCTCTTTTCTCCTCTTGTTTCCCTCCCCTCTTTTTCTTGTCTTCTTTTCTCATTTCCTCTCTCTCTCCTCCTTCTTTCCTTTCCTCTTTTGGAATCTCTCCTTCTATCTTTTTCTTTCCTTGTCTCAGCTCCTTCCCTGTTTCCTCTCCCCTCCCCTCCCTTCCTTTCCTCTCATCTTGTTTTCTCTCATCTTTTTCCTGTCCTGTTCTCTAATTTTTCTCCTCTCCTCTCTCCTCTCTCCTCTCTCCTCTCTCCTCTCTCCTCTCTCCTCCCTGTCGATGTTTCCATGGTTATCGATCCGACCATCAACCTTTCCTGTGATAAACTGAATAGAAAGAGATGAAGCAAGAGAATAGGGGGACGGAGGAGGGGAGATAAAAGTGTGAGGAGTTACATAACACCGAGGTAACGTCAGGTACGACTCAGTGGTTTCTGACTTGAACACAACACACACACACACACCACCACACACACACACACACACACACACACACACACACACCACCCACACACACACACACACGCGCGCCTCGGGTTACCCATCATGCCCAGGGCCTTTAAACCCTAAATAAACTCTCTGATTGGCTGTTTGACACACAGGAAGTAATGAACTGCGTGTAGCGCCCTGTCGCAGAGGTAGTTCTTATAAATATATATAACTTAGAAATGAGTGAGTGCGTTGTCGAAGGAGAGAAGCGGGAGAGGAACGAGTAAAGATGTGAGGAGGAGAGGAAATACAAACGACAGAATGAGGAGCGACAGAAGTTGGTGAAAATAAAATGTGAAATTATACAAATAGAGAAGATTATATGAGACTGTGATGTTTCACTCATCTAACCAAGTTATTTGTGCCAGACCCCTGTTATCTAGTTTTATTTATTTACCATGACATCACAGATCATATACTCTACATGTGAACTATAACAGAGAAGTGATTAGAAGTTAAAATTAATTTAACTTTATTTATTCAGCCCTTTTCAAAAACATGGTTGAAAGAGGATTCAAACTTTTTAGGACTGAGGGAAATAAGATCAGGGGTTAAAAAGATACAGAACATAAAACGTTTTAAAATGCTGCATTAAAAAAAATTGCAAATAATGTAATAATAAAACAGACAAGGTAATACAATAGGTAATGGTTAGTTTTTAAAAGGTGATTTAAAAGATTATATTATAATAGTCATTTTATTCTTATTCATGAAATATAATTGGAAACACTTTTCTGTGACTCTCAACCCATGGACACGGGGAATAGAGTCGTGCTTTGTATTTGTTTGACGTCCAGTAAAACTAAAAACAGGCTCCTCTTCTGCTGCTCAGAGGAAAAACACTTTATTACCTTTTTTATTATGTTCCACTCGTGTCGGTTTGTGTGTTTTTATTTTTTTATTTGTCACCAGAATCGCACAAAAACGACTCGACTGAACTCGGTGGGACAAGAAGCTTTTTAATCGCTTTCCTCAACAACGTGAGAAATTTCACTTTTGCGAAGTTATTTGCTCTCGTGAGCGTCGTTCTAGTTCACAGACGATGTCGTACGTCCGGCGTCCTGCTGCTCTACAGGCTCCGCCCCCTCGCCTCGACGCTCCACACATTTTCCTGCTGTTGTGAACGAGTCCGACCCTGAAACAATCTCCTGCCGCCTCTTCACATGTGGAAGATTATATTTACGGATCCGTTAGCACCGCTCCATCCACTTCAGGCACTTTAATAATTAAAGCTGCCTTTAAAATGGGAATTCTGTCAACATGGATCATTAGTGTTTATTAGAGCTGAGGCGAAAGAGCAGCGACAAGATAAACACACACACACACACACACACACACACACACACACACACACACACACACACACACTGGCTCTAAGTGAAGTGTTATTGAGTGAAACTGAAAACTCCGGAGGGAATCTGCTGCCCTGCTTTTTAAGTCTCTGCACACAAACACACACATGCTGCAGTAACATCGCCCGGGGGTCTGATGGTGTAACGATCAGCTGTATCAAAACCTGCGACAACCCCCCCCCAGAGAGAGACAGAGACGGAGAGAGGTCAGGAATCATGAATCCTTCCATCCATCATTCATCTCTACTTGCTTATCCTCTGAGGAGCGTGGGGGGGGCTGGAGCCAATCCCAGCTGGATGTTGGATAAGAGGCGGGATAGAGCCCGGACAGGCCGTCTGTCCGTCACAGAGACAAACAACCACTCACACCTACTGGTTTTACACGAGGAGAACATTTCAAACCCATAACCTTGTTGCTTCACTACTGCGCCACCTGCATCCAGACATATTAAAGCAGTATCGTGTAAATGTCACAAAACCCGAGGCTCGGATTAGAGCTGCCTTGTGCTCCCTCTTGTCCGTTAAGTTTTTACCGTCCACGCAGACAGAGTCAGATCTTATAGTCACAGCTGCAGTTGTACGTACATTCAATACATTTCACTCACATGCGAGAACTTATCTTTCAATCTGCGCATCTCTGGATTGAAATTTACTCAGTTCTTACACTAAATGGTGACGGCTACTATTGTGCATCATTTGTAGTGGAGGAAATACAAAGATACCTGTAATGTCCTTAAATCACATACACAATATTTATTCCCTCATGTTTTAAAGGTTAAACGTTCAGTAAATATATTTTATTTGTTAGAAGTGCAAACGTTAAAGTAAAGAACACAGCGCTCTCCACTTTCCTTGCTGTTGTGTTTATTTCTGTTCTTCAGGAAGTGCGTTTTTTCTTTGTTGCGGCCAAGTTGCTGGAGAGTCGGCTGAGCGTTTCGATTGGACGCATCAGATGCTGAAACCCGTAGGAGAGAGAGAGAGAGAGAGAGAGAGAGAGAGAGAGCAGGAGGGATGAAAGAGGGTTGACGCGATAAAGACAGACGGGTGGTTATGAGCTGACATGGCAGGTGGAGCGAACACATGAAGGAAAGGAAACCAGAACGAGGTGCAGAGGTGGAACAGAGGAAACCAGAACAGAAATAGAGTGAGCGAAAGAACGAGTGAGTCACATGCAGCGGGGAGGAGGACGGCATCGTTCTGTTTGCGCCGGTTTTTATTTCATGTCGAGCAAAGTCAAGATGGAGAGAGAGACAGGGAATGAAAATTAACTGGAGAGAAGTGGAGTGGAGGTTGATTTTGAAGTTTAAGGGTGAAGCACGGAAAAAACAAGAAAGTGAAAGGGAAAAGTGGAGGAGGAAGAGAGGAACCGGTTTTAAAGGGACACACAATTTGTGCGACATTTTGATAAATGACAGCAATCAGCGGGATATGAGAGGGAGAAAGAAAATGATATTAAAAGCGTGGGAGAAGATGGAGTTGTTTTGAGGAGCAGGGGGAAGGACGACATGAACTGACCCTTTAAGTTCCCTCTGATTGACGAGTGTGACTCTGCATCTTTTTTACCTTTTTTAGTTTCGGTCTTTTACCTCAAACCTATTTTTACCCCACACAAGCCTTTTTTATTTCTTTATCCCCGTCATCATCTCCTCGTCGGTTTCCCTGCTCTCCTCCCTCCTCCTGACCTTGTCCTCGGCTTCCTCTCGGTCCCGCAGCCCGTAAAAGTGACAGAAACAACATCACACTGACATTTATGGCTCGTTATTCACCTCCGGCTCCTCCTCTTCATCCTCCCTCAGTCCATCTCCTCAGCCGCAGATTGAAGGCCACGTCTGGACCGAAAAGACTTCTCTCGTTATCGACGCCTAACCTCCGTTTAACCTACGATATAAACCCCTTGAAACTTTAATGTGTGTGCGTGAGAGAATGGGCTGCTCGTGTGTGTGTGTGTGTGTGTGTGTGTGTGTGTGTGTGTGTGTGTGTGTGTGTGTGTGTCTTTCTACACGCTGTGTGTTTCTGTTTGTGCGTTTGAATCATTTAAAGGTCTTTTTTTGTTGCTGTTGCGCCTGTGATACCTGCAGTCCGACTGAATTATACATTACCACTCCACTAAATTATACATGTGGAGTGTGTGTGTGTGTCTGTGTGTGTGTGTGTGTGTTTGTGTTTGTATACCCAAGTGTGTGTGTGCGGTTCAATAATCTGCCGCAGCAGCTGACTAATATATTGACCTTTATTCATGTTTTACTCACCGCGTCAAATGAATTATTGCTTTAATTAATCTATCAACATGTGTCCTCAATTAGAGGGTTACGCACGCACACACACACACACACACACACACACACACACACACACACACACACACACACACACAAACACACAAACGTTGTTATTCGTCTGATTAGTCAAACCTTATACGTAGAGGAGTCAATTTTTAAATACTTCTCCTGACCTGAACCATAGGCTGTAAATAAAGATGGACGACATGACAGGACCCAGAAGTGTGATGATCGCCCCCTGGTGGCTGGCTGCAGTATAGGTCATAACCCCTCCCTCCTCCATGTTAGCAGGTGGTACATGGACCAAAAAGAAGACACAAAAAGAGACGTTTCAAACTCAATACTGCAGCATACAACTACATTTAAGAAGATAATGTTCCAGTGTGTTTGTGGAACGTGTTTGGAGAAGCTCCTCTCAATGTTTAAACACGACACGAAAGACAGACGGAAGCCTGACGAGTCGAGGCAGAGCAGCGACTCAAATGCAGTCTATGATAAACACACCGAAAAGACAGAGCAAAGCTTTTGATCCAAGATCCACAAAATACTGTCATATTTGTGGAAATGGAGATTTTCAAACTGCGTCTGTGGGACGGAATGAAAGACGTTGAGGTTTCCTCCTCCTCCCAGCCTCGCTGTGTGTGCGTTGGAACCTGTGGAGTCTCTGAACACGCCGCTGCGCACCTGAAACCTGCTGCTGCAGCGGAAATGCAAATGTAATGTAAGAGAGCGTGTTCACGTGGCGGCTCCGCAGGCTGCTGCTCCATTCAGGAGGTGAACATGAGTCACCGCACGTCCACCGAGCCTCTGCACAAAGACTCTAATAACAGCCTAATATCCTGGTCTGTGTCGGGAGACGGGATCGTCTGTCGGCTGCGTTAATTAGTGATTCAAGATACTTTTAATGTCTCCACGCCCAGAGGCATCCTGGCTTCAGGGCGTCCATCTCTCCGTCTGTCAATAAATCAAGAACACCTTGAGGGAATTTCTTCAAATTTGGTACAAACATTCACTTGTACTCAAGGATGAACTGATTCGATTTCGGTGGTTCGGGTGTAATTACATCAAGAATGATTTGAGCACAAATGTCCACTTCGACTGTTCAGATTGATTAGATTAAGATGGTTAAAGATTAAAAGTCTCACAAAAACCTCTTCAACATGTTATCCCAAGTCTGCCTTTAGGGAATTTATTCAAATTTGGAACAGTTGCCACTTGGACTCAAAGATGAACTGATTAGATTTCAGAGGTCAAAGGTCACGGTGAATTCAATATTGTGAAGGCAACATGTCAGGAACGCCTGCAGGGACTGAAAGGACAGTAAATCTAGATTCTGGGTTTGTCCCTATCGCCTGAAGTTGTACAGCAGCGTGTGGTTAAAGTTATGAGCAGCACTTATTTAACGTGAGCGAGCAAATCTCTACCCGTCATCTTGTCTCTGATTCACTGCTGTGTTTAGTGACGATTTACGTTTTTATTGACCGTTTATCACCAAGATGGCCGCTGAGTGGCGAGAATCGCCTGTTAGGATTTTTGTCACAGTGACATTATAAAACGTTTTCTTCGAAGTATCCGAGAGACCTTGTGTCCCTCGATTTGTCCCCCGTCTCGTTGCAGTAACGTTCAGACAGGAGGAGGACATCACTCGTCACAGAGGTCAGCTGACCTTGCTCACCGCCCACTCCCGTCCTCATTCACGTAACACAGAGGCCCGTTCGACTGCCTGGATACAAACCATATATCAATCCTGCTGCTCCGCTGACCACTGGCGATGAAACGCCTCCACCCACCAGCTGCAGCTTCCACTGCGCGTTACACAACTCCAGCTGATTCATGGGTTGTAGATTAAAATGGTCACTTTGATGAAACCTGTGCAAAGATGTTGCACAATGTTCCAAATGAAGACATAAAAAAAAAAACCCTCTGTTCCCTCCGGTGGTTTGGTTTTCATCTTCTCCGTTCTCATCTGGGTCTCTGATTGGTCGGGGCGACGAACCTGGACCGGGACGTTTCACCGCCTGAGAAGGAGAGCGAGGAAGCAGGTCGCTGGAGTTTAGTGGAACCCAGAGATCGAATCGCTCATTAGCATACTGCTGCCATAGCAACAAGAAACCAAACTGGAGCTGGGCGAGGGATTGAGAGAGATGGAGGAAAGGAAGGCAGGAAAAGACAGGAGCAGTGGAAAGGGAGAGTAGTGGACGACTAAAGGAAGAGGATGTGATGAAGGAGGAGGAAAATTACTAGAGCACATAGGGAAGGAAAGAAGGAAGAGTTGAGGAGTAATAGGAAGGAAGGAAGAAAGGAGGAGGTGGAGGCAAAAAAACGAAATGAGATGGTTCAGGTCTGAAGTACAGAAGAAAAGAAGAGGGGATGAGATGAAACATGGAATTAGAGAAGAGAAGGAGGAGTGGAAGAGGAAGCGGCGATGCGTCTTCCATCTTTTTTTTACCGTCAATTTTTTTGTGGCAATCTTTTTGGAGAAAATAAAAATGTGATCATCTGTTAACGATTAGCGTGAGATGCTCGATTCTCTGCAACAATTAGGAAATTAGTGCTAGATTAGCCTGAGGTTAGCCTGAGTCTGCTAGCATGTGACGTCATTATCAAACTGCTCGAGCTCGTGTACCGTGGGGCCTTGTTACCGTGGCGCCAAATGACGGCTTCGGTGCAAGATGGCAGCGTTTGTATCCAGGATATTTTGGCTTCATTTCTAGATAGTTGGCGTAGGTGGAAACACGTCGTCCGTCTTTATTTACAGTCTGTGGTTAACATCCTCTGAACCAGGTGCAGGAGCGTGAACCTGCTCCAGGCGGATGGGTATTTTCTTTCTTCTCTTTATTGAAGAGCTTGGTCTTTTAGTTTGAGAGCGGGAGAAATGACCCTTAAGAATCCACGCTCGTGTTCAGACCATGTGACGCCTCAGAATCTCCGAAACCAGCCAGGATCAATTACTTATGTATGAAATCAGCCCACGCTCCTGGTGAAATCTGGAAACCTGTCGCCGCCGCTGCCACCAAATGTTCAGACTCCCAGTGTCGCGAGTGATTGACAGGTGGAGCCGCCGTCCCGAGGAGTTTCTGGCAGTTTGCCTCTTTAAGCTTTTAGCTAAATGTTTGGTTGATGACGGCCGCGTGTCCTTGTGAAGGTGGGTGTGAAAAACTGAGCTGGTTGTTTACTCACCTCATTTATCATGATGAAAAATACACACACACACAGACACACACACACACACACACACACACACACACACACACACACACACACACACACACACACACACTGGTGATAGATAACCTATATTGTCTCTAAAGCCTTTTTACAGTATGAGATGTAAAGGAAGTAAGGGAATAAGGAAGGATGGGGGGGAAGGAAAGGAAAGAAACCTTGACCAGAGGGCAGGAGATTAAATGCTTCGTTAAATCGTAGAGAAAAGAAGAGGGATGGAGAATTTTAAACATAATGTTTATTTTTTTCATATATTTACGCAAAGTGATGAAGTTATGACATCTTATATCCAAAGGGTCAAGGGTCAACACTGTGACATCATTGTGTTTCTGGCTGTTACCCGATACCGATCATGTTTCCTGCAACTTGATTTGTTGTCGGAGATTTACACAAAACAGCAGCAGCTTTAGACATGAAAACTTTATTTAATAATAAAGACAAGTGTTTACTGACTCTCTCTCTTCTCTCTTCTCTCTTCCTCTTCCTCTTCTTCTTCTTCTCCTTCTCTCGTCAGTTCGTGGCTCAGCCGAACTGTCAGCAGCTTCTGGCCACGCTGTGGTACGACGGCTTCCCGGGCTGGAGGAGACGACACTGGGTGGTCAAACTGGTCACGTGCTTCATCATCGGACTCCTGTTTCCCGTCTTCTCACTGGTGAGGGGGAGGGAGAGAGTTCACATGAGAGCAAAAGGGCTACAGATGTAGATAAAAATAAAATATAATCAAATAAAATGATGAATATAATTTGGATTTAGATTCCAGGCCCTGAAAAAACAGACGATGAACATATGATTTTGAGAGACATTTAAAAGACGGACAAAAAAATAAGGAGTAAAGATTTTAAGAGTCAATAAGATGAAGGAAACACAAAAAGGAGGGAGGAAGGAAGCTCAAACTAAATTTGTTGCCAGGCAGCAATTAAGCCAAAGTCTTTGTTTATTGGAGGAACTGTTGCTAGGAAACGACAACAGCACTCGACCTAAAAAACTAAGTGTGAGACCGAGGGAGTGAGGTTATTATTTAGGAGCAGAGACAATCATTTTTATGAAAACCCTGAAAAATAAAGAACACGTTCATGTTTGGCATCGGTTCACAACCGAGGAGTTACTGCTCACGTTTATTTATTCTTCTGCTCTCATCCTGATTGGTCCAAGAGGAACGACATTTATTTTACCTGCGCGTACGTCATCATACGTCCTCCATGACATCACAGGCTGTGAGGAAGGAGACGAATATCAAAATATGACTTTAAGAGAGGAAGGAAGGAAGGAAGGAATGGTGGAGGTGCGTGTGAAGGAGGGAGGGAACAAGGAGCCAAGGAAGGATAGAAGGAGTGTGTGTCTGTTTGTGTGTCTGTTTGTGTGAGAGTTTGCCAGCAGTGATGATGAGCACAACAAGTAAACAGCACCACAACAACAACATGTGACAGATGAAGCGACGCGGTGACGACTGACTGAACATGAACATCTCTACACTCGTCTATTTTCTCTTCCTGCTTCTCGGTGAAAGATCATTAACGTGAAAGACGCTGTCACAGTTTCTATGTAGACAAAAAAAAAACGTTATTATTCATTACAGGTTACATCATCTGACACGTCTGGGTGTGATATGATCCTCTTCTTCTTTGTTTTTCCTCTTTTGTTGAAGACGATGCTTCATCCTCCTTCATTATGTCTCATGCAGCTGCTTTTTAAAGGGAGGTTACTGCAGTTCATTCATGGAGGAATCAGTTCATCCTCATCGCTCTCTCATCTCCTGTCACTTTCCCCTTCCTCTCTTTCCGCCACATCGGTGACCCCCAGTGGTCGGAGGTGTTATGTTTCCAGGTTGTCCGTTGTTTTGTGAACATGATATTTAAAGAACGCCACGAGGGAATTTCTTCCAATTGGGTGCAAACGTTCAAGTAAACTCAAGGATGCAATGATTCGATTTTGGTGATCAAAAGTCAAAGGACGCTGTGACCTTCATCTTGTAAACACAATAGGAACACCTCCAAGGAATCCTTTCAAATTTGGTACAAACATTCGCTTGGATTCAAGGATGAACTGATTACAATTTGTTTGTGAAAGATTTAAGGTCAAGCCTCACAAAACCCTTTCTGATCTTGTGAACACACAGCATAATGAAAATGTACGTCGACTCTCTTCTCCTCCTCCTCTTTCTCAGATCTACCTGTTGGCGCCGAAGAGCGCCCTGGGAAACTTCATCAAGAAGCCCTTCATCAAATTCATCTGCCACACGGCGTCCTACCTGACCTTCCTCTTCCTCCTGCTGCTCGCCTCGCAGCACATCGCCCGCACCAACCTCCACATGCAGGGACCCCCACCCACCATCGTGGAGTGGATGATTCTCCCCTGGGTGCTGGGTATGTAGCTGTTCACGCTTCATCCATTCTGAGAAGACTTTCACTTGAGCTTAATTGTATATTTTCTGCTTCAGTTGCGAAGAACTTTACTGAAAAAAAAAAAAGATAAACGAATCAGACTGCAGCTGCTGAAAACATCTGGATGTTTAGCCGAGCCTCATCTGTGACTTTGTTTATCCCCAGTCATCCAGCTGTTCACTGTTGGGTCAAGGGGGAATGCAAAAGGTCAGGCTGAGTGCCCTCTGCTGGATCACGAGGCAAACTACCTCTGACGTCTTCACTATATATTTTGAATTCTCGTTTAAAAACCCAACATTGTTGAGTTTAAATGACGTAGCCGTGCATGAGAGCAGGTTAATCAGACAGGACGTGTATCTATGGTAACCAGCCTGAGCTCAATTTGATCAGCTCAAATGTTCCAATCCACATCTGAAGAAGAGTAAAGTGAAGTGGATGCAATTTGCATGGTGAAGAAAAGGTAGAAATAACCACTCAGGGAGATGGTGCAGGTCCAGACTGAGAATATGTTTCTTTCTTCACTTTCTTTTCTCGTATCAATGACTCATTGTCTCTTCTTTGCATCGAGAGCTACAAGAAAACGTAACATTTAAATGTTGTGAAGACAAAAATAGATTTGAAATTAATGTATCTGTTGTTTCTGACCACCGAGAGGCCTTTACAGAGGAGTGTGTGTGTGTGTGTGTGTGTGTGTGTGTGTGTGTGTGTGTGTGTGTGTGTGTGTGTGTGTGTGGAGGAGGTGGTTGTGTGTGAGGGGGTGGAGTGGGTTTGAAAACCATTGATTACATCTCCATATTCTCTCACAGAGCTGACACCCGACATTTCCAAACTATAACCATCGTCACTTAGAAAAATACAAAACCATCTGTTCTCCTTCATCTTCATCGTCTCTTATCTTGTCTTCCTCCTTCTGACAGAAAGAAACAAGGGTTTTTTACTTGTTGGTTGTAATGTTGAGTTGATCCAAATCGTACTGATGAATCTAAAATCCGAACTGACTTTGTGTAGAATCAGTCGTACAGAACAAATATGTCGTCTCTCTTCCGCCTGAAGCTGCTGCCAAAACATTCAACCACAGTTTTGACACGGAGCAGAAACCCAGCAAACACAAACCACTGATGGGTGACATTAGTGTACTCGTACATGCATGACTGTGTGTGTGTGTAAATAACCAGCAGTGTGTGTGTGTGTGTGTGTGTGTGTGTGTGTGTGTGTGTGTGTGTGTGTGTGTGTGTGTGTGTGTGTGTGTTTCAGGGTTCATCTGGGCAGAGATCAAGGAGATGTGGGACGGTGGATTCACAGAGTACATCCACGACTGGTGGAACCTGATGGACTTTGCCATGAACTCCCTGTACCTGGCCACGATATCCCTGAAGATAGTGGCCTACGTCAAGGTAAAGATCCGTCCGGCGGTCAAACTGAGCTGAGAGCTGAGCAGCAACATGCAAAGTTATTAGTTTTTTATTAATTATGTGGTTTGTGTGATCTTCAAACATCAGTTCCACTTTGATGCTCATGCTCATTTTCTCTTTCTGACAGAAACAGCTTTCAACTGTAATAACACTTAACTGCACACTGAGAACATCCACATCCAGATTTATCTGTTTATTAAGAACAAACACACACACACACACACACACACACACACACACACACACACACACACACACACACACACACACACACACACCAGACGGCTGGGCCATCTGCGGCAGCTGTGAGTCACTGACGGTGGCGGGTGGTCCTCCTACACAGGTCACATACACATACATATTTATGCACACATATTTACACATGCATACATATATTGACGTACGTACACACTAACGATTTTATACACACACATATAAACGAACATGGACACACACACATTATGAAACATGCATGTGTCTTATTTTATTTTTTGTCTTTTATTTTCTTTATATATTTAGAAAAACTGTAAAGAGCTGAACGTCTATCCCAAAATTCTGTGCTGTTGCTGTGTGTGTGTGTGTGTGTGTGTGTGTGTGTGTGTGTGTGTGTGTGTGTGTGTGTGTGTGTGTGAGAGAAAGAGAGAGCGAGAGAGAGAGAGAGAGTCTGACTGACAGAGCGACTGCATCTGAGAGAAGGTGCAAGAGTGTATAAATTAATGAGTGTGCATCTAACCCTGTTTCTGACTGCGTGTGTGTGTGTGTGTGCGTGCGTGCGTGTGTGTGTGTGCGTGTGTGTGCGTGTGTGTGTGCGTGCGTGCGTGTGCATGTGATGCTAGTAGAGGCAGACTTAACAAGACAAGAAGTCCTGTGGAAGTCTAATGGCTGAATTTAGAATGAGGAGGACGCCTCGAGATGTGCCGGAAGATGGTGGGAACAGGATGGAGAGAGAGAGAGAGAGAGAGAGAGAGAGAGAGAGAGAGAGAGAGAGAGAGAGAGAGAGAGAGAGGGAGGGAGAGAGAGAGAAAGTAGAGATGCCATAGAACAGACAGCTGCGGGGCGATGGGCGCATTAAGTGAGAGCTGGAGAGACAGTTAAAGTCAGACAGTCGTAGAGATTGACAGAGAAAACAGATGACAGATCTGTGTGCTCAGCTCAGCTCTGCTAATCGTGCGATAACGCTGATATCAGAGATCTCATCTGGCTCCTGCTGGGGAGCAAAACAAGCAGAGAGATCGTGTGTGAACTGTCTGTCAAGATGTTGACAACACAAAAGCGATCAACTTTTTTATTATCTTTCACGACGATAAGTAATAAAAATCTCTCTTTCTTACTTTCTCCTCTTGTCTTCCCTTCCCCCCCCCTCTCTCCTCCCTCCAGTATAACTCCTCCCGTCCCAGGGAGGAGTGGGAAATGTGGCACCCGACGCTCATCGCCGAGGCGCTGTTCGCCATCGCCAACATCTTCAGCTCGCTCAGACTCATCTCCCTCTTCACCGCAAACTCCCACCTGGGGCCGCTGCAGATCTCACTGGGGAGGATGCTGCTGGACATCCTCAAGTTTCTCTTCATTTACTGTCTGGTAATAACTTTTTATTCAATTGGGCACAGACGTTCACTCAGACTCGCTGATTAACTGGTTTCCGAGGTCAGAGGTCACGGTGACTTCACATGTATGTAGATGGGAACTGTACCGGTTGGTGGAGACATAAAACCACAGGGTGGTAATTCTAGTTTTTTCTATTTCTATTGTGCAGGTCCTGCTGGCGTTCGCTAACGGTCTGAACCAGCTGTACTTCTACTACGAGACCAAGGCGTCAGAGGAACCCAGCAACTGTAAGGGCATCCGCTGTGAGAGGCAGAACAACGCCTTCTCAACGTGAGTAACCTCCGTCACGCTACCTGCAAGGCCCTGTGTGTGTGTGTGTGTGTGTGTGTGTGTGTGTGTGTGTGTGTGTGTGTGTGTGTGTGTGTGTGTGTGTGTGTGTGTGTGTGTGTGTACAGGACACACTGGTGAAGGGATGCTGTGTTACTCAAAAATATGGTATCTGGTTTTAATACACATACAACAATGACAGCAATCATCACTTCATACAGGGTTGGTAACATACAGCTGTTAAAATATGTAATTGTTTTTATTAATGCACTGTTATCTGATCAGAACTCCAGGTATCAGAATCATTATCGAGAAGTAAACATGGTATCGGACTGTTTCTAGTTTAAATACTGTCTCTATATTTTATTAAACGCATCGAATCCTGTCCAAATATAGTGTGTGTGTGTGTGTGTGTGTGTGTGTGTGTGTGTGTGTGTGTGTGTGTGTCTGTGTGTAGCTGCTGCACTGACTCTGCTCTTTAGCTCCGCTGCAGCAGATAATGAAATGGAAACGACTCCTTGTGTCGAGTAGAATCTCCGACTCGTTCAGGCGACGTCGAGAATATTGATGGGATTTTTCTTTCCTCGTGTGGAGTCGGCAGATTTTTTAAACCTGGAAAACGAAAACCAGGGTCGAGCTCATTGAGAGGCCGAGTCTGAAATATGGCTCATTTGTCAGCAAAGACACACACACAGAAACACACACACACACACACACACACACACACACACACACACACACACACACACACACACACACACACACACACACTGCTCAGGGAGCCAGGGTGGAAACCAAGCCGAGTCATTGGGCTGAATGTTGATGAGGCAGTGGTTTGTTTTAGATAATAGTCGTGTTGATTAGTGATCGATTCCATTACAGCAAAGAGCTGAGAACAATGAAAAGACTGCGAGGAAATAAATATCACTTCATCTTTAAACTGTCTCGTTGATCCGCGGTGAGAAGAAGAAGGGGTCTCATATTTATGGAGGTTTTATGTTTTCAGATTTCCTTCCGTCCTGTTGTTGTGAACAAGAAATCTCAAGAACAGCTTGAGGGAATTTCTTCAAATTTGACACAGACGTTCACTTGGACTTAACAGTGACCTGATGGGAGTTTGAAGGTCAAAGGTCACATTGACCTCTAATGAGTCTGGAAAACATGCATGTAGACTCAAGCTCCACTGGTTGGTGGAGGCAAACGACCACAGGGCTTTAATTCTAGTTTCAACAAGATCCATTAATTATTCTGTTGGAAAATGTAAAATAAATGTTTAATGTTAAACAAAGAGAAAAAAGAAATTCCTAGATCCACCCCCCAATATAATAAGTTCTTTATTGACTCGTGTCCCATCCTTCCACCAAGTTTCGTGTAAATCTGTTCAGTAGATTTTTGCGTAATCCTGCTGACAAAAAAACAAATAAACAAACTAGCAGGAGTGAGAACATCAACCTCCTCGACGTCGTTATTAACAGAATCTTTTCTGACGTGTACTCTTACAAAAAGAAGAAGAAGAAGAAGAACGTTCTGAACCTTGAAGTCTTTTCTCTGGTGAAAGTGAAGCCAGCAGAATGTCGAGTTCATCCCTCGGTCACAGTCGCTCTGAGACTGAACTGATTTAATCTGGTTCTGCAGCGAAGATGTCGACAGAAGAGTTCAACTTGTTTTCTCTCGTCAGAAACTCTTGTGGGTTAAACTGTCGCAGCGGTTTTTAAACTTTGACAAAACAGAATATGTGATGCTGTGACTTGTCTGGTTCAAAGTCAACTTACTGTGTTTTTTATTTGGGACAGAACATTGACGAACACCGACGACCTTCTGTGCTTTTTCCTTGATATATTGATTAAATTGCGTAATGTAGAGAATATATCATGTCGTGATGTGACACAGGCACGAATCATGTTCACGGATGAGGTCATGAATTCAAGTTTTATTCTCTCTACGCATTAAACGGCGATGAATACTCGTGAAAACGGTCACCTGGCTAACGGGCTAACGGGCTAACGGTTTGTTATTCCTTCGTCATACCTTCTTCACTGGTTTGAAAAATGTTGGAACCATTTGAGATATTGTAAGAACACAAGTCAACAAAATAGAAAACATAGGTTTTGTCTCTTTTAAAGATCAATAAATCAGCTCCTCGTCCTCGGATACAAAAACACAACAAGGAGTTAAAGATGTTTTTTTTCTCGTCTCCACATGAGCTGCGACACGTTGCCGGTGGATCAGCGTCTACGGGAAGTAAATCAGCCTCATGCTGAAACAAAACGAGCCAGCAGGTCGCCGCAGTGACGGCTGACATGGTGCATTATGCAAACAGAGCGATCGCAGGCCTGTGGGCGACGCAGCCGTGCATCAACATTCATGAATTTACAATGCATGGATTATTTCCTCTGTGTGTGTGTGTGTGTGTGTGTGTGTGTGTCACTCTTATTCACACTTATCAACATTTATGAGCTATGATTTCACAGGATCATTTCCTGTTTCCTGCTCAGGTGTCTCCTCCCTCCTCTTCTCGCTCATCTGTACTTCACACACTTATCACCGTTAATGTGTTAGATCGTTTAACACCACGCTGCCTGGTGTGTGTGTGTGTGTGTGTGTGTGTGTGTATGTGTGTGTGTGTGTGTGTGTGTGTGTGTGTGTGTGTGTGTGTGAGTGTGTGAGTGTGTGTCCTCCTCGCGCTGCCTTTTCGTTGCCTTCACACAAACGCTGTAAATAATCCTTCACCTCCTCTCACACTCTGCAGACTAGTTTCTTTCACGCACATCTCTCTCTCTCTCTCTCTCTCTCTCTCTCTCTCTCTATCTCTATTTCTCTCTCTCTCTCTCTCTCTCTCTCTCTCTCTCTCTCTCTCTCTCTCTCGCTCTCTCTGAGGGTAGGAGATGAGGAAATAAAAGAAGAGGAGGAGAGAAGGAGATGAGATGAGAGGAGAAAAGAGCAGTGGAAACGATAGAGGAGGTGGGACGGCTAAAAAGGAAAGAGGGCATATGAGGAGATAAAAGATCAGACACGAGTGTCGAGAGGAGATAAGAGGAGGAGAAGAAGGAGAAGAAGAGACGACTGGATGAAGATGAGAATAATTAATTAACGAATGGAAGAGATAATTAAAGGTCAAAGGTTAAAGAGAGAGAGAGAGAGAGAGAGATTGTCTAGTTTTCTTTGTCCAACTTCCTTTTTTCTCGTCCTCTGCTTGTTCTTGTTTCATAACTCGGCTGCTTCATTCATCACCCCCCCCCCCCCCCCCCCCCCCCCCCCCCTTCCATTCCTCGGTTCCTCATTCATCCCCTTGCACACGCTAACACACTCATAGAAACACACTTCAGCTCCTCACACACACACACATGCGCATTAACGGAGGTGCCGCAGCATCAGTCACATGCAGTAAATTAAGACGTACACACACACACACACACACACACACACTGCGATGAGAATAATTCCAGGAGCGTTGAATATTTCATGCGGCACAAATATAAAACCCTGCAGACAAAAACGTCTTTTCTCCTTCGCCGCCGATTGTTGCTTCATCAAAGATTCAGTAACCGCCGCCGTAACCACGACAGACAGACGAACGCAGGACGGACGGACGGTGGACAGGCTACGTCTGTACAAATCTATGTCCACACTAATCCCCACTAACCCGGGGCTAGAAAATGAAGCCAATGAGGAAGTGACTGAAACCTGTATCTTCTGTAATGACCAGCAGGGGGCGACTCCACAAAATGACTCTACTTCTCACTTCATAACGTCAGGAAACATTTTCCTGAGGAGTTTATGTCTCAATCTCTAGTTTCAAGTCTTCTTCGTATACGGCTGATGTTCATTTTTTTTAAATCCGTGACACTTGAGTTGTTTGAGTAAAAAAAATAAAAGTATTTTTAGAAATATCTGTGCAGCAGCTCCATCTCGGGTCTGACGCCTCCTGAGGGGGTTTTAAACTCCACGTCTATTTTTACCCAGAAGAATCTGAGCGTGGATATTTCATCCGTTCCACCTGACGCTCGCTGGACTGAAACCGTTTTCCCGTGTGCAGCTGATTCACCGGACGGAGTTCTGCCGAAGCTCTTATCTTCCACTCTGAGGATTCTTTCAGGGAATCGTTTCATGCTGTTATTGTAACTGAAGTTCTGAGAGGAGAAGAACAAAATCAGCAGAGGACAGTTTGTTCTGTTCAGACGGGACGAGCGCGATCGAACGTTCACCTGCTTTTTAAGCTCATTTCCTGTGTCTCATCCAGATAAAGTCACGTCAGTCTGACTCTCAGTGAACATACGTCTTTACAGCCACTCGTCAGTTTTCAGATTTCTATTTTGCTTCAATAACGTGTTTTTCTGATGGTTTTTGCACAAGAGTTTTTCATCAAGATCCATTTGTTGCACTTGTCATTGATCCTAATAATTTGATTTATGTGACATTAACTGAAAATCCCTGTGAACTTCTCAATTATTCATTTCTTCAAGCTCAGGTGTTCTTCCCACATTTCTTAAGGTGTATCTTTTATTATCTTACATCACATTAAATCATAAAACTCACTCATTATTTCTTCTGATTCATAGTTTATCTCTTTATTTCGAGATGTGTCTTTCGCTCTCTGTGAGTTTACGAATAAAGTTGTCTTCTTCCCGCGCTCTGTCTCCTCAGGTTGTTCGAGACGCTGCAGTCGCTCTTCTGGTCGATATTCGGCCTCTTGAACTTGTATGTCACCAACGTGAAAGCCCGGCACGAGTTCACCGAGTTCGTCGGGGCGACCATGTTCGGGACGTACAACGTGATCTCGCTGGTGGTTCTGCTCAACATGCTGATCGCCATGATGAACAACTCCTACCAGCTCATCGCCGTGAGTCGCCACCGCACATCGCACTGAAATCTAAAGAAATCTCCCACAGCCCCATGTTTGTTGGACTGTTTGCGAGTTGTCATATCGTGACCTGACCACGAAACCGCCTCCCCCCCCCCCGCCCTCCCCCAGGACCACGCTGACATCGAGTGGAAGTTTGCTCGCACCAAGCTGTGGATGAGCTACTTCGACGAGGGCGGAACGCTGCCGCCGCCGTTCAACATCATCCCGAGCCCCAAGTCCATCTGGTACCTGCTGGGGTGGCTCCACGTCAAGCTGTGCGGCCGAGGCCAGCCGCCGGGGGAGGAGTCGCACAAATGTGAAAACCTCCGAGAGTTCACGGTGAGAGCGACGCTTCCGCTACCTGCGTTTTTTACACCTGCTCCTGTTGTGTGTTGGTGTTTTCGACATGTGAAGCTCAGACAGTTACTATTTTTAAATGATTCTCTGCAGTCTGTTTGTTACTCTCAGTCTATCTAACGGCCACTAGGGGTCGCAAAAGTCAGAACTTTTCCAATCGACAGTTCCCAAGGTTTTTCTACACCAGGGTCTGTTTTTTATAGTTTAGCTCAGAACTGCAAAAAATAATTAGATCGTTAGATAATAATTTAAGAAGATTTATGAGAAGATATTTTAGTCGCCGCTCAGAGATAAAGTCTCCTGTTTGTTTGTTTTTCAGATTCTCACCTTTTCACGTTCACATGTTGACAGATCAAAGATGAGTAAATTTTGTTTTACAAACCAAATGTGTCCGTGGCATCTTACTTTACATAAATATATAGTTGTATAGTAACATTGTGCAATTTCAGCGAATTTTACAAGAATATCATAAAAAAAAAATCATCAGAATAAAGTCGTAATTTCATTCGCTCGCTGTGAAGCTTCCAGACATTTTCCTGCTGTTTTCTCAAGATTCACTCGGACATTTTGACGGCTGCAGGAAATGTTCCAGAAAATGTCCCGAGCAACGGCCTCAGACATTCGAAGTCATAATAACAGACTCAGATTCATATGATTCCGGAGACAGAAGTTGAACTGTTTGACTAAATCTGCTGAAAATGTTTTGATGTGTTGAAAAGCTCCAGAACCGCTGCTACATTAAGCTTGTGCTGTTTTATCAATTAAAGGCTTCAGAGGAAAAACATAAATCTCATCATATTATAAAGTATTGTTGTGTTTTTGGTGCAGAGACGGATAATTAATGCAAGAGGCAGGAGGAGCTCGGTTTGAAAATAAAACATCTGCGCAGATTAATTCAGTTCAGACAAACGACTCCGGTCACACTGATGGAATAATGTGACTTTACAGAAATATAATAACAACAGCCTGAGATCAGCTGTTTGTGTAAGAACAGAGAGAACATCAGTGAATCAACACAGTGCAGTCATCTGGAGCCACACACACACACACACACACACACACACACACACACACACACACACGCACACGCACACACACGGAGTGCAGCTGGCATGTTTACCTCAGCTGAAGTCAGATGAGTTATATAAACCAACCAGCCCACATAGGTCCACAGAGCCGCACTGCAGTGTGTGTGTGTGTGTGTGTGTGTGTGTGAGATGTGGAAGGCGATGATCGCTCAGAAGAGGCTGAAGGGAGGAGATAGATTGTTAGTGGAAGTTGTGGGGAGGAGAAATGCAGGTTTGTGTGTGTGTGTGTGTGTGTGTGTGTGTGTGTGTGTGTGTATTTGACAGCAGGCAGGTATAGAGGACGAATCAGAAACTTTTCTCAGTTGACACACCTCTCTTACCGTTCATATACATTATTTGAATTGGCTTTTTGCTAAAAAAATCCCCAAATCAAATCAAATCCTTTTTTATTTCTTAGTTAATCTATTTTCTTCACCTCGTCTTTCTTTGTATGAATCACATTTGCTCTTCGTGTCCGTCGCTGCAGCTTCGGTCACAGGATGAATAAACTAATTTAAACGCTCTGAGCGCACTCGATTGTATTGGCTCCATCGTGTGAAGAGGTGAAGAGCGGCGTTCTGCTCGTTTCTGTCGCTCCGATGATTGTGACTCCGGATGAGAGCGTCAGCGATCGGCCTGAAATGTAGATGAAGAGCAGAACGCCGCTCTCCACAACGATATATTTCCACTGAGAGGAGACAGAGATCAACTCGAGTTCATTACTCAGCACCTCTTCTTTATGGAGAGTACAGTCAGTTTAATGCCAGCTCTCTTTTCATGTCTCTGCTCCGGCGACACCTAGTGGCCGGAGGGGTTATGTTTGCTGGTTGTCCGTATGTTCGCCTCATTCTGGTGAAAAGTGCTGAAACGTCTCATATTAACATGATCTTGTTGTTATCTTTGCAGGAACGTCACGCTGACAGTCTGATACAGAACCAGCATTACCAGGTCTGTATGTGTGTGTTTGTGTGTGTGTGTGTTTGTGGGATTGTGGTAAAACGTGCACTCAGGTGTTGGGACGGACGTGTGGTGATGAACGGTTCAGAGGTTCTGAGGACGTGGATTCAATAAAGTGAAGATTGAAAAGCCGTCAGAGAGAAACACGGTTTACCTGGAGTTTCAGACACACACACACACACACACACACACACACACACACACACACACACACACACACACACACACACACACACACACAGACACGCTCAGAACAGATTGCATCTCCCTCAAGCATCTTGCTGTGTCAGTGTCCAAACTAACACCAGCTCCCTGTGGGCCTCAGTGTGTGTGTCTGTGTGTGTGTCTGTGTGTGTGTGTCCAGTTGTTCCTCACATTAAAGATGCCCTGTGGAGTTTTCTTGTACACACCAGTTGTTTGTGTCCTTGTGGCAAAATAAACACGTCAAGTCAATTTCCTTCATCACGAAACATTTATAGCCCCTGTGTTTTTTTTTTAAGTATCAGGTTTGTCTCACCTGTAGGGGGCGCTGGTGTCAGCATGACGCCTCAGCTCGTTTTTATATCATCAAACATTACAACCAAACGTATCAGAAACGTTTCAAGAAAATATTATTTAACGTGTACTTTGAATTTAATTAGTTTGGTCCATGTCCCGTCTGCAAACATGGAGGAGGAGGCAGAGTTTATGACCTGTGCTGCAGCCCGCCACCAGGGGGAGATCCAGCTGTTTTGGCTTAGATGCTAAGATGTCGTCCATGTCGACAGTAAAACAATCAGTACTTTATCTTTCTGGCAGCCTCGTCCCTCATCTTTAACGTCCACTCTCTGGAGGCTTTTGAGAGAATTTGTTCATCACATCATCCGAAGCCCGAGCTCTCGTCTTGTGACACCTCAGCTCTGGCAGCGACGACAAACGGCGCCAACGCCAAGTACTTTTTATTTGGCGCCGTCGGCTGTTTAGCTCTGATTCACGTCCATGTTTAGTTTCTTTATTTTTTTAAGGACGGTTGTCGGGATCTGTCCGTCACTTTAACGGAGCGCTGTGCTGGCAGCGGCGAGAGTGACAGCACGCCAGACCGTCCTGTTTGGCAGTCACAGGTGTTGACTGTGGGAGGATGCAGTGTGTGTGTGTGTGTGTGTGTGTGTGTGTGTGTGTGTGTGTGTGTGTGTGTGCGCGTGCACGTGCGCGTGTGTGTGTGTGTGTGTTACCACCCACTGAACACCAACTGCTGGTGGATTTGTCTTCGCTCTTCAGATCAATCCGGGTCACTCGCGTCATTGGCTGAATTAATAATGAGACAATAACATTTAAATTCATCAGTTCCTTCATTTTATTCATCACAGTGAAAAACTTAGTGTGGGTTGTTTCTCACGTGTGTTTTATGTCCTGAAAACATGAAATATATCCTATTCTTATATTTACTGCAACATGTGACTCATAATTTCCTTTAAGTTTACGTTTTCCTTGAGTGAAAGAATAGTTTGGAAAACGTTGAGGATTCTTTCCAGAGTGTTGTCTTTCAATTTGAGATCAGGACTTATTGATCGCAGGTTCAGATCTGAGTGCGAGCGCAGTGTTTTGAGTGAGAGCAGAGAAAAATCTGAGAGAGAAATCGATAAGTGCTGCTCTCAAACTGAAAGACCACGCTCTGGAAGAGAGAGAGGAAAGAAATACAGAAGGCATTTTGTTTATATCCATATCTAAAAAATTGTTTCCTATTGTTTACCTTCAGCTCTTCATTTTTATCCCATAAAGCAGCTTGTAACTGTTTTAAAAGGAAAAGTTGACTATTTTATTTATATTATACAATCAAATTAATGCATGAATAAATTAAATCAACGTTTTATATTTCTAAAATGTTTAATTCAAACTCAATCTTAAAAACAAAAAAACAGAAGAAAGGTGAAATATGAATGAAATAATGAAATATCATTGAGTGAGCGTGTTCAGTAACCATGGTGACTGTCCCTCACAGGAAGTGATCCGGAGCCTGGTGAAGAGGTACGTGGCGGCCATGATACGCAGCGCCAAGACGGACGAGGGGCTGACGGAGGAGAACTTCAAGGTGAAGCATGTTGTTTATGAACAGTTCGTCAACAATAAACCTGTGTGTTGTTTGACCGTGAATCTCATCGTCTGCAGCCGGACGCTTCGTTTGTTTGTGTTTTGTGATGCAGTAAATAATGTGATTTTTGATGTGTCACCATGAGCACAGAGGCCGTGAGCAGAGGGTCACAGGTTCGAATCCCAGGTGTTTGCTGTTGAACAATGAATTCTGGGATAGGTTGGCCCGAGGAGGATTCACCTGTTGGTACCTTCGCTGCTCGAGGAATGGAAGGACACTTTGAAATGGGACGGTCTAGTCCTGCCAGCGATCTGCGTCACCAGCTTGTCCCGCCCTGTACTGCTGTTGCCTAGCAACAGAGCTGGACATGACGAGGCAGTGTCAAGGCCCTTGGTTTTGTAACGTGTAGCGTTACCTGTCAGGTTGAGTCGAAGCCTTAGACTCGGATTTAAAGGTTTAAGCATCGCACGCTTTGGACTCTCCGATTGCTCACGCCATTCTCTCTTAGAAAAACAATTCATCACCAAAGCCCAATGAATCCTGGGAAATGTTTCTCAGGGATTTGAAAAAAAACTTCAAAATGAAACAGTCTAATCGCGCCGCAGTGACGCAATCGGTCTTTAACTGCAGCCGGACACAGCTCATGGGAAATAAAGGCCAGTTATAAACTTATTTATAGATTTTTCTGTAAGTGTGAAACAGGTTTTATTGATGCCTGAGTTTATAGAAACATTCAGGAGAGTTTCTTTGATTTATCCAAATCTTCTGCGTCATAAGTTATTCTGATGTTATCTAACGGCTGCTCCCATGATGCATCTGGAGCCGAGGCCGGGCTCTGAAATGGAAAGTTCCTATGGGCTTTATCGGCGTAAAATCAACATCAGGTGCAGATCAGACTGAATCACTTTCACTGTGTGTGTGTGTGTGTGTGTGTGTGTGTGTGTGTGTGTGTGTGTGTGTGTGTGTGTGTGTGTGTGTGTGTGTGTGTGTTAAAGTAAATCACTTGTGTTAGTCTCTGAGGAGTGAAGCTGTGTTTGGATCCCATATGGCAAAAGTGATAAAGAGAAAAAAGGTTTTATTTTAAAGAAGAAATATTCAACGAGCCAGTCTGAGTAGAAAAGATACATTTTCATTTCAAAAACTCAATACTCACATTGTTTCTGTCTCTCTCTCTTTCCAGGAGTTGAAACAGGACATCTCCAGTTTCCGCTATGAGGTCCTTGATCTCCTCGGCAACCGGCGTCCTCCCCGGCGACACTACTCTTCCTCCAGCGAGACCATGAGAGACGATGGCGCCATGGCGTCGGAGGATGACAGCGAATCGGGTGACGGCGGCGGAGGTGGTGGATTTGGAGGCCAGAGGTCAAAGGGCGTGACTTTCATGACCCCGCTAGAGGATGAGGTGAGGCCGGCAGCCACGCTCTGCGTTTCGGCTCTGGTGCGCTCCATCTCCGGAATGACCCGGGTAGAAGGTGGGGCAGAGCGTGAGGACGGGGAGCTGGAGGAGGGCATCGGATGGGGGGAAGAGGAGGAGGAAGAGGAGGGGATACCAAAGAGCAATGGGCTGAAGACGACCGTCATCCCTCCGTCCTCCACCACCGTCCTCCCCTTGCCTTCGTCATCGTTCTCCTCGTCGCTCTCAACGTCACTTTCTCGCACGAGGAGTCGTCTGCAGCGCATCTCAGCTCCCAGCGCAAAGACGGACTCCTTCAGACGCCTCTCCTACCTGTTCTCTCGCTCCAAACGCAAAGCGCCTCCCTTGCCTCTTCCCCTCCAATCTCCGCCCTCCTATACCATCTCAGACGGGCTGCTCCGCCCCCTTGGGAGCCACAGCCACTCCGACTTCGGACTCAGTGACGTGACCAGAAGCGAGACCCACCTGCACGAGGTGGGCCGCTCAGTCGACATCAGTAACCCCTCGTTCTCGCCGCGGAGAACGAACGGGAGGGACTCGCTCCTGGCCCTGCCCCTCCCACCCCCGTGCCCCTGCCAATCCCTGCACTGTGCTTCCAACATGTCCGAGTCCAGCTCTCGCCTCCTGGACTCCAGCGAGGACGTTTTCCAGGGCGTAAGCATGGGAGGAGCGGGCGAGGGCGGTGTGGACGACAGAGGGCGAAGAGGAGGGTTGATGATGATGGGCGGGTGGGTGGGACCATGCGACGATGTCATAGAGGACAGCTGTGAGGTCATAGAGGACTCGGTCACCACGCAGCTATAGGAGCAAGGGACGACCAGACTGTTTTTCTTTGTTTGTTTGTTTGCAAAATGGACGAACACGTTCAGAGCAAGGGGAACAGAGAGAGAGGTGGTGGGGGGGGGAGAGTTCTTCAGTCTAGAACGATGTCTTTCCCAGAATGGAGCGGGTTCTAAAGGCCGGTGTCATCGACGGTCCTCAAATGGCAGATCTTTATAAAGACAGTTTGTCACCATCACACAGACACAAGCCCTGTACGAGTTAGCAAACATGCTACATAGCAAGCAGGCGCTAAAAGGTGTCACTCTAAATAAAGATGGACGACACGTCTCCACTTTCCAAAAATGAAGCTAACTAGTTAGCCTAAGCTGTTTATCATGATGTTTTACCTCGTTTCTCAAACCATCTTTAAGAAAATTTTAGTTAACGTGACTTTGTTAGTTTGGTCCATGCCCCATGCGCTAACATGGAGGAGGCGGGCTTTATGGCCTTGTCAGCCACCAGGTCGTGATAGAGAGGATTTTGCTTCACTTGTCGTCCATCTTTATTTACAGTCTATGTTACCTACAGAGCTACTGAGTGAACAAACTGAGCAAACAAGCATCAGTGCGATAGTTTTCTAGTTTTTCTGGAATGAGAGATTTTGGAAAAAGGCGAAATCTGGGCTTCACAATCATGAAGATTTGAATTGACCTTGAATTAATTTTGTCACCGTCTGTTTCATTGTGTAAAATGGTTTTAAAGCTGCTCAGGGTTTGTTTTGTTGTCGTATCGCAGCTGACGTCTGACCGAGCTGCTCGAACATCACCACCAGGTCAACGTCCATCTTTTCATGACACACTACGATGAAACTGTCTTTATAAACGTCTGCCGTGTTCCACGCATGCCACAAGAGAACCACGGACGACGAGATTTCAAAGGAAAGTACAACATTTTTTTCCTCTGGGAGATTGGAATGCGCATGATGATTATTATGGAATTAACCAGGAGCCAAAGCAACTTTCCAGGAGGGAAACAGAAGAATCCCTTCTGTTTCCCAGCTGCCGTCTTTCCCTTTAACGTCACGGAACAAAAATGGAATCAAATCGTTTTCAAATCTCTGGAATTAGACGGAACAACCGTTAAACTTCAGCCAAATGAGACAGAACAAGTCCCACTTTATACTTTGCAAAAAAAATATATATATATATTCACATATATCAGGACGAATGGAAATGGAATAACTTCCCCTTTAACTCTTCATGGATTTAAACCTTGACCGAATCACTGGGATGAAATGGAAACGGCATGGAACCATTGCTCTGCTGTCGATAGCCTGCACCCTCTCTCTGCATCAACAAGGGCCAAGGAACTTTATTTTATCCTAATAACAGTTATACTAGTAATAATAGTAATAATAAGAGACTTTGAATAATAATAATAATGATGATAATAATAATAATAATAATACTGGTTTCTAAAGACTGTCTTTGCTTCTCTTTGAGTTGCCTGTGTTATCCTGGCTTCTCGTTCAGCTCTTCCTTAACAAGTACACTTTAACCTGATGAAGACGAACACGCGGTGATGTTTATTGTGAGCAGGAGGATGGATGGATGAGTGGATGAGTGGATGAGTGGGTGGAAAGGAGGAGAGGAAAGAAGAAGAGAGATGATTGGAAAAGGAACGCGGGACGTTTTCTGGAGGAAAGTCGAGGGGACGAATAGAAACGAGTTTGCCTTTCTATCTATTTGGGGAAAATCTATTTTAAAGGGAAATTTCACCAGAATTTCATCATTACTTTTTTTATCTTCTTCTTCTTCTTCTTGAAGTCGCTCGGTGCGGCGACTTCAAACGGTCGGCATGAGCAGAGGCTGTTGAATTTTACTCTGGTTAATATACGACTGTCAGCAGTGAAGTAGAGAAATTATGCATGTCTGATCAAACACACACACACACAGACACACACACACACACAGACACACAGACACACACTCTGATGTGACGAGCAGCTCCCGGCCAAATGTTTTGCCCTTTATGAGATCTCCCTTGTGTCTTCATTCCCATCCTTCTTCATCCCTCCATTGTTTTCTCCTCCTCCCTCCTCACCTGTCATTTTTCCAAACCTCCTCCATGACCTCCACCACACACACACACACACACACACACACACACACACACACACACACACACACACACATTCACCGTGACCTCACCCCCGCCAGCTGTCTTGGCAGCGGCGGCGGCGGCGGCAGAAAAAGCCTCGACCCGCTGCTGAATCACTGTTCCCCAAAAATGTCACGGTGTAACCATGGCGACCTGATTTCTCGCTCAGCAGCCTGTAATGATAATGTCACATTCAGTGCTGCAGAGTCAGACGCCGCCGGGCTTCTGTCGCTGACTGGCAGCGGCGAGGGGGGTGCAGCTAAGTGGTTAGCGACGACAGACACCGTCTTTTTATACAAACATAAAATTAGTTTTATGTCACAAACAAGTGAAAGAGACACATTTTGAAACTGTAGAGTGAAAGAATTGGACGACTTAAACACAACCCCCGGAGTTTTCAAAAAGAAAACGAGGCTGGAAAACTCTGGAGTAGTGCGGACGCCAGGCGTTACCATAGCAACTGTGATGAGTTTTAAAACTGAAACATATTAGTGTGGCCGCAGGCTGACAGAGAAGATGCATAAAGAAACACAGATGGAGACGTTGATGGATGTCCGTCTATTTAGCAGAATCTAAATTCGGACGTCCTACAAGGTCTGATCCCTGAGGTGTGCCCTCTAGTGGAATACTCCAGTAACTCTCCTGGTCGACTGAACTCAGCCGTCGTCCAACGAACCAAAGAGCAGGAAACTGCAGCTGCTCGTCACTTTATCACAAACCGCAGAGGAAACACAGAGCAGGGAGCAGAGGGAGCGGAGGGGATGGGCCCGGGTCTCCTGGTTACTGTGGCAACCGGCCTGCGAGCTACGACCTGATAATCAGGGGCTGCGCGGCGCCGCACATGCCCTGCGCCGGAGGGGTCTTGTAATCAATCACACCTCATCAATTGCCGTGACAACCGCGGGCGGACTCTGCGGGGTGTTTGAGTGTCGTCTGGGAAACGAGGCAGAAGATTTTTAAAAACTGAAAACACCCAGAAAGGGGTTTTATTTTGAAATACATTGTCATATGAACAGTCAGGACACACACACACACACACACACACGAGTATTGATCAGTTGAAAGGTTTCATTGAAGTTTCAGTCGTCACCGAAGCTTCTTGTCCACTATTGATCCCGTCAGAATCCATAATCAAGTTCTATTAAGCCTTTGATTGATACGGATAGAGTTGAGTTGGGGGGGGGGGGGGGGGGGGGGTGTTAAACTGTGACATTTATCATCTTTGTCAAGTCAACAAACTGTGTTCAGATCTTTTTCACTCAGCTTTTATAGCATCAACCAAACAAAAAAGATTTGACGTGCGCTCAGGGTCAGGTTTATGACTTATACTGCGGCCAGCCACCAGGGGGCGATCCAGATATTTTGGCTTCACTTTTAGGAGTTGTCGTGTCAACCATCTTTATCTGTGTTTAAATTATCGATTCATAATCAAACCCATCACATCATGTTCATTTTGTTGTAAAGGGCTGAAAGGATTTGGTGCAGCTACTCCTCACACACACACACACACACACACACACACACACACACACACACACACACACACACACACACACACACATACACATACACATACACACACAGACACAAACACACACAGTATATTACAGTACATATATATGGCATCATTCAGGTTCCCCTCTCACCTTCTAAAGGGATTTTGAGCTTTAAAAATAAAAACCTGTCCTTGTTTTTCATTATTTTTTTGGATTTCCACATGGATGAATGTATGACTGTGTTATTTTTCTAGAAGCGGACGGCTAGCGCACGTTGTTGACTCTTTAATAAAGGCATCCTTAGAAAACTGGGCTGTGGTCGGACTGTTTCTTGATCGCCGATGAGGACTTTCTTCACATTAATGCGTAAAACAACATTTTAAACCTGTTTTTTTCCGATGTTTGAGATTTTACCTCGTTCTGCTGTTAACGAGATCTTTTTCAGTTTCGCCGATGGACGGACGGACGGACGGACGTATTGAAGCCAAACAGAGGAATGAGTTTGTGAAGCTGTGGATGTTTGGTGCTTTTGAAAGGTGCTGAATGGAAACTATATTTGTTTGAACACAGAGAACGTGGTTGTGGTTTCGTCCTCGTTGTGTCGGAGTCTTTTGACGACATGAGGTCGTCGTGTCACAGTCGCAGTTCAGTGTTTAAACTGATGAAAGCTTTTTGTCTGTGTGTTCAGAGCAGCTGAGCTTTTCATCAACCTGCATCATCTGAATGTGTTTTTATTATTACGACTGAGAAGAGGAGCAGCAGAGAGAGAGAGAGAGATGGAGAGAGGAGAGTTTTTCTTTATTTAACAAAGCCCTCGCTCGCCCATTGTGTGGGCAGCACCACTGAATAAAAACCAGCTTTCATCTCCCTCTCTCTCTCTTTCTGTCCTCTACATCATCCTCCCCTCCACCAACTCAGTGTCAAGTCCTGCTATGAGACAGTCATCTGTGTGTGTGTGTGTGTGTGTGTGTGTGTGTGTGTGTGTCTGAGGGGGTATTACTTGCATTACAGGGACACTATGTACATAAAATATGTTTAGTGAAGGCATTAAGGTTTTAGATTTAGGTTCAAATTAAGGTACGGTTAAATTTAAGTAAAACTAGGTTTAGGCTAAGGTTAAGGTAAATTTTGGTAAAGATAAAGATGGGTTAGGGTTAAGTTTACCTTTAGTTTGAGGCTGGGTTACGGTAAGGGTTCAAATGAATGTAAATCAATGCTATGTCCTCTAGTGTGTGTGTGTGTGTGTCTGTGTGTGTGTGTGTGTGTGTGTGTGTGTGTGTGTGGTTCAGCAGTAAACTGAAGCACCTCTCAGAGAACTATTATTAAACTACTGTGAAATGCTTTTATCTCATTGTGCCGTGAAACACACACACACACACACAGTGTGTTAGTCCTGCTGCAGAGTTTAAAGTTTATATTACTTGTTAATTTTAACTCATTAACTGGTGTAAAATTTTAGTCTAATTATTTCTATTTTGTTATTGTTTTTACTGGATTGTTTTTTTTTATTAATATCCAATTTAATAAAAAAGAAATATCAGCCTAATTTTTTTACAGTTCATAGTGTGAACTATATGTACTGTAGAGAGAGAGAGAGAGAGAGAGAGAGAAAAGCAGATGTTACATAACCACTGGTAAACTGTACTTTGGGTATGTGTGTCGCTCCCTCTGCTGGTTGAGACTGAACATTGCAAAACAGCTTTTAACATGGAGGGTGATGATCATGTTAAAATGAAAAGGAAGTTGAGTTGAGGTGGTTCTAATCAGTTCCCATCAGGATCCCCCAGGAAGAGCTGGGAAGGGGGAGGGACGTCTGGGATACTCAGCTGCCTCTGGGGCCCGATCTTGGATAAGAGGAAGAAAATGTATGGATCTGAATATGAAGCTGTGAGTATAAAGAGCACGAGTGTAGATGGAGGAGCATCAGTTTCCTCTCTCTCTGCAGTGTGTCGTCGTTGAGGGGCCTGGATGGATTCACCATGATGGAGAGCAGTTTGTTCCAGGGCCTCAAACATCTCCAGGTTCTGAACACTGAGGGGCCCGGGGCCCGGGGCCTGGTGAATGGTTTTATTGATCCTGCTGACTCAGACGTTTCTCCTCCTACTGATCAATTTACTGATTTACTCTGGAAAGTCTTTGTTTTCTCTTGAGTGAAGGACTTTGAATTGTGATGGGAGGAGGTTTGAGACTTTATGTTTATGAATTAAAGCATAGAAACGAATGACGCCACCTTCCATCAATCATATCTCAAAATAAAGACACTTTTCATTCCACCATTTATGTTTTTGGCAAAATGAAGAAATTAAAGCACCAATGAATATTTTCACAGCCACTAAATCACATCGTAGAATCAAATCACCTTTAATATTAAAAAAAAAACAGTATTGTTTATTAGAATTATTATTATTAGAATTATTATTAAAATATATTTACATTATTGTTGTTGTTTAACATAAAGTTATTTCAACATGTTTAGAAGAAATTTAACAAATGGTTGAGTTCCTGTCTGTCTCCTACATTCCCGTCAGAGTGAGACATCTCGCATCGTTCCGCTCTGTGATCCCTCCCCCTGCTGCCATTGGTCCACCTCCACCTCTCTGATTGGTCCGGAGCGGCGCGCCAAAGCGGAAGTGAGGACTCCTACCCGGAAGCAGCGGAGGAGGACGTGAAAACAGAGAAAAGGGAGAAACAACGCGTCTCCTCCGGGATTTAAAACGCAGAACAACGTGTTTTCACGCAGAAACAACGTCCGACGTTAGCGGAGAAATGATTCTAGCGACGTGCGCGTGTTTTCTGCTGGTGGTTTGTTCGGCGGCAGCAGCGAAGGAGGCAGGAGACGACGAGTGGGTTCATCTGCCGAACAAGTGTGAAGGTAACGGTTCCGCGTCTTTACCGCCTTTTACCCGGGTTGTGCTTCTCACACGTTCAATAGACCCGGTAATAAAACTGTTGTTGTTTCCTCTCACGTGAAAGATCCTGAGTGAAGCTTTGAAATCCACTGACGAGTCACTCGCTCTCTTCTCTCTATACAGAAACTATATATATATATATATATGTTCAATTCATATTTATTTGTATAAATTATAATATACATGATCTCAAGGCCTTTAAAGTTCTAGAGAGAGAGAGAGAGAGAGACACTAATAATAGAAGTGAAGATGTTATTATATATTGGACCTTTCTTCTATTACTATTGATAAAACCATAATATTATTGTCTGTATTGTTTATAGCCTGGAAACCTCTTCATGTGATCAATGCAAATGTTAACAAACACAATGGAAGTAACATTTATTTTTGTATTGTTTTATTTTGTTACTTTGCCAAGAATTCTACCTGTAAATAATACTATTAATAATAATTATTCATAGAACACTTTTCAACGTAAACTAACAAGTGCTGCGCAGCAAGAAAACAAATGGTGGAAATATAGAAATGATATTAAAAAGGCTCATTAACTGAATAAAATCTTCACATTTTAGAAGCTTTAAATGTCATTTTCACTGCAGATTCAAACCTCAAAGAAAACAATGTGTGTGTGTGTGTGTGTGTGTGTGTGTGTGTGTCTGTGTTTCCAGTCTGTAAGTTTGTCAGTATTGAGATGAAGTCATCCTTCGATGAGACGGGGAAGACAAAAGAAGTGATCGGCAGGAACTATCGCTTCATCGACAGCAAGGGGGCGCCACCTATCAAATACGTCAAGTCGTAAGTGTGTGTGTGTGTGTGTGTCTGTGTGTGTTGTCATCATTTGTGAAGTGTCTCCATTTTCCATTTCATGGTGATTTTATACAAACTATCGCAGAATAAGAAAAGACAATTTGAGAGAACATGATTCAGTTTAGTTTTTACACAGAAATGAAACCTGAGACCCTGCTGTATGTGTTGGGACACACACACACACACACACACACACACACACACACACACACACACACACACACAGATGTCATGTTCAGTTCCTCTAGAGCAGACAAGCTGTGAAAACAGAAGTTTCAGGACTAACGCACCTGAATCTCCAACTGAACAGTAGAACTTATTTACAGTCGATGGTGTACAGTAGATGTCCCATTCAAACAAATAGCACGAGACTGAATGTGGTCACATGTTAGAATTCTGCCCCAAAACAAGACGTGAAGTTGTATCGAGATGTCGTGAATACAGAAGTTTGAGTTTCTCTTTCCGTGTGTTTCTGTGCAGGGACCTCCGATTCATCGAGGTCATAGAAAATGTGTGTCAGAGGCTGCTGGAGTACAATCTGCACAAGGAACGAACCGGCAGCAACCGCTTCGCCAAGGTCAGTGTGGGGGTGTGCGTCGGTTTGTTGTTTGGATTCAGGTTGTGTTGAGCTGCACTTTGAAGTTATTTCTAACAGAGATGGACCCTGTGATGACTGTAAGTCCATGTGACCCATGTAAGTCTGTGTGAAGTTTCATCTGTGACCCGGTGTGTGTGTGTACAGGGCATGTCGGAGACCTTCTCCACGCTTCACGGTTTGGTGAATAAAGGCGTGAACGTGGTGATGGATATTCCCTTCGAGCTGTGGAACGAGACCTCGGCGGAGGTCGCCGACCTCAAGAAGCAGGTGCGAGAACAGAAACGACCAAAACACTGCTGCTGAAATATTTAGATTTTTCTATGGAAATGGTCTCGTTCCTGTTTCCTGTTCTTGTTCATGATCTCTCTCTTACTCTCAGTGTGATGTGTTGGTGGAGCGATATGAGGACGTGATTGAAGACTGGTACAAAGGAAGCCAAGAGGAAGATCTGACCACGTACCTGTGTGAGAAACATGCTCTGAAAGGACAAGACACAGGTAACACACACACACACACACACACACACGTCTGTTTACCAGCTTCTTTTTCATGCTTTTCCTGTCTTTCTCCTGCTTATATTATTTTATTATATCACTTCCTGTTTATGTCACATCACCAGTGTACGTGAGTGGTCATGTGATGTTTTGAGGTGTGTTAGTGTGGTTGTTTATTTTTAAAATTTGTGATGTGCAACAAGAGGTTCTCGTCATTATTCCTTCATTTATTGTTCCCCTTTACTTTTCTCCTCCAGCTTGTCTGGGCGAGGACTGGTCGGCAAAGAAGAAGAAGGGCGACCAGGCCGCCATCGCCGAGGACAAGAAGAAGAAGAAAAAGAAGAAGGGGAAGGCCGGAGCTGAGGGAGGAGACGGCAGCTCGGAGGGAGAGAAGGTGGCCAAGAAGAAGAAGGAGAAGAAAGTGAAGAAGAAGAAAAAGAGCAAAGCTCCGGTGGAGAAGATGGACGGAGGGGCGTCTTCGGACGAGGAGATCCAGCCTCAGGTGCTTCTGTCTGGGAAGAAGACGGAGCTGTGAGCCCTGCTCTCTGGATCAAATCTTTTAAAGTGAAACTCTCAGTAAAAAGACGTCTGACGCTTCTGAAGCTTCTTCACCAGAGGCTGACACATGTTGCACTGTTACATTCATTTTATTCAAATAACAGAATCTTTATTGTTCAGTTTCATGACATTTTTATGTCTCTGCACCAGAAAATTCAGATTCATCTGTATCTCAACTCGTAAATACAGATCAAGCTACCTGTAGGATTTATCATCTCTTCAATCAGTTGATCAACTCAAAATTAATCAACAATTTGGTTTGTTTTAAATCATTTATCAGGCAAAAAAACCTTGATCACAGCCTCTGGAAGATTTTCTCAGTTTTATATGAAAAAGGGAAATAAGAAACATCAGCAGAATAATAATGAACATTTCTCTCCATTTATTGACATTTTATCAAGTGAAATATTGATAAATTCTATAAAAATTATCAAAACAAAAGCAAACCGCGAAGCAGTAAACGTTCATTTACTGTGAAACAAAATACTGTTAAACTGCCTTTTTTCTGATTATGTGAAAATTACAGTCAAAGTGCTGCGATGATGTTTCTTTACTTTTCTTCTCAGTTGAATGTAGATGTTTTTTTTAAATGTTTCATGTCTTTTAATTAATAATGTGAATTTTTATGTTTGTTGCTTTTTTGCATCTTTTGTCTCATCTGCTGTCAAATTTCATTCCAACCGAAAACTGAGATTTTTTCTTTTTTGGGATTTGTTTTGAAAATGTTCTGTATATTTCCAGCTCTGTGGTCCCATCATGATAATGTGATATTTAATTGAAACTAAACTAGACGAGGCTTCTCCTGGTGATATTTAACATATTTCTCAGTATTTTCGTCATCAGAAGAGGAAACAAACCTTTATCATCTGCTACTGAAAACAATGTTTCAGGATTTATTTCAATTTAAGTTTTTGGCAGAATTAAGATCTTGATGCCTCAGTTCAGTTCATTTTTAAATGTTATTGATTTGTGTTGCTGTAATTTCCCATGTATTGTTTTGTTTGTTTGCTTGAAGTTGAAAAGCTGCTATTTAAGGCGTGTGTGTGTTTCTATAGATTTTTATTCAGAAGTAAGATGCTGGCTGTGTTTTGTTGGAGTTGCTTCACATCAGAGGATCAATAAACACAGGTTTGAAAAAACACGTTGTACGAGTGCTGCATTTTCTGCACACGATCCAAACAAATTAATAACAACAGATCAAGTTTTGTTGTAATGATATGCCGTCAAATAACTGCATGGGTGTAATGTACACGTTTGGCCACAAGATGGAGACAGAGTTCTGTATTTCCCATTTTATAAAGAGAAAGAAAAAACGAATATAAATAAATCATAATTCTGTTCAAATTAAATCATGTGTTCAACGTGAAATAAAACCATTTTTTTTCAGTTTTTATTGATCAAAGTAACGTACAGAGTTTTTATTTAAACTTTTCTCTTGGTCAATTAACAAACAGACAAATAACAACCTGTAGAATTCTTTATCAATTAGACGATGAAGCAATAATTAAATTAATTGAATGTAAACCGATCGCGTTGGTCTGAAATCAGAAGAATTATTGCCATGAATTTCTCTCAATATTAAAAATATCATCTCCAGAATGAGACGGTAATGGGCGTGGTAACTGTAGCAGTGGGCGTGGCTTCAAAGGTGAAGACTACTACCCATGATTCCTCACTGCACTCACCTTTAGCAGGGTGCTAAGTAGCGTTAGCTTAAAATGATATTAGCTGCACATGTTTAAGTTTATGTGGCAACACTTTTACAAAATCTGATACAAGATGGCGTCGGGAGAACACACCTGCTCCTGCGCTCTGATTGGAGGCGGCAGACGCACGTGGACCAACATGTTTGCGCTCAGGAAGAAGAACACGTGTTTCTATTTGGACTTGTATTAATGTTAACTTCTCAGGACCCATCAGCTTCCTGTCATCACCAAAGGTAAACGTCACCGGCTGTTTTCTACAATATTTCAGTTGTTCGATATTAAAGTTATTGGATTAATCCATTGGGTGATCGACAGAAATTTAATTAAAAATTAAGATTGGCTGGTTTTCTGTGTTTTTATATCATTGTCGATTGAAGCCTCTTTGTTTTGGTGCCATAGACTTTTATTTGCAATTTTCAAGTTGTTTACACATCAATAGATTTAAATAAAAGTCTAATAATCATATTGATTGATTGATCAGGAAATTAATAATTAGTTGCAGTGATGAGAGTCGACCGCTGTTCAGGAAGTTTGTTCCTCTGTGTCTTTGACCTTCACTACAGATGTGTTGATGTAGCTGCTTCTGTCCAGATGTGTCATGATGTTGATGTGTGGGCCTCTGTGTCAGGACTGTTGTCCCAGGTGGGGGGGGGGGGGGTTGAGCTCTGCTTTTGATTTGTTGTGATGAGTTTGTGTGTCTGATGATTTGTGTTGAAAATCAGTGAACTGTCGACAATTTGCTGCTTTTTCTTCTGTGTTTATCTGAATGTATTTCTGATGATGAAGAGAATATTAATTCTGTGATGATTTGATGATGTAAACTGATTTGTTGAGAACTTGTTGACAACTGAGAGACTTTGATATTTGATTTCATGGAAGTTCTCTGGAGTTAAATCAGTTTGACCTCATGAATCTTTATGGATCGAACTGTTTGGAGTTTTATTGAACTGATGAACTTGTCTGTTAATATTCGCCTCCGTCTCCTCGAGCCTGTTGTTGAAGTCGGAGCTTTGATTTGTGTTTCTCTTTTTAATTCTGTAGTTTTGGTTCCTAAATAATATCAAAAGGAAAAATCAGCAAAGACAAATAGTTACAGTCATGATGATGACGTAACATACACCCTGACGGTGTGAACAGTGTAATACCTCATTCAACCTGTAGGTGTCAGCACACCACTGAAGTAACCGTTAATGTTTCTGCTTGTGCTGAGCTGACACACACACACACACACGCACACACACACACACACACACACACACACACACACACACACACACAAATCCACTTAAGCTGAGACAAAATGAAATGGTGTGTGTGTGTGTTTTTGTTTCCAAAGTGAAGAGTGAATTCGACCCATCAGCCTTTTCTTTTTCTCCTCAACAATCAAATCCACACTTTCATGTGTGTGTGTTTCATGGTTGGACTGAGACACTAGATACACCTTGACAAGTGTGTGTGTGTCCGTGTGCGATCATGTTGCTTGTTTAGTTGTGCTTTTGTTTATGGGGCGCATGTGTTCATGTTGCTTGTGTGTGTGTGTGTGTGTGTGTGTGTGAGGTGTTTATTTGTTGAATAATTCACAGCTGGGTGTTTATAGAAGTCTTTGTGGCCTCAGAGCTCCAATAACACAGGACAAATATTGTCACGCACACACACACACAGACACACACTCTTTATCAGCTATTCCTTGGTTGGCAGTTTATTTGGACACTGGACGGTGGAAATGGAATGTACAGAGAACAAATGCGGACACACACACACACATTGTTTTCTTTGAGGTTTGAATATATATATATATATACACACACACACACACACACACACACACACACACACACACACTCACTCCAGGGGTTACGTATGGAGACCTTCCAGTGCCTTCATATGCACTTCATACCATCCTTATAAGGACCAAGTCATAATCTGACTGAGCACATACCGTGTGTGTGTGTGTGTGTGTGTGTGTGTGTGTGTGTGTGTGTGTGTGTGTGTGTGTGTGTGTGTGTGTGTGTGTGTGTGTGTGTGTGTGTGTGTGTGTGTGTGTGTGTGAGATGGAAATTACGAGAGTTGGGAAATCGAGAGATGAAGAAGAACGAGATGTTTGAAGGAGGTCGACGAGATCATATCTGATGTTCTCACCCTTCAGGATCCAGTGGGACAAACTCCTTCATATCTGGAGCTGCAGAGGCTCAAATTTCAAATGTCCCACGTTAACCGGAATCCATTTTCCTTTATTTACCTCGGTGGTGGTTTGTTGTGTTTCTATGTCACGTAGGTTAAACGCCAGACAGGCCTCTCTGCTGTTTGTCCAAACCCTCCCTGTGAACCTGGAGTCGACCTCCAACGCTCCATTACTCTGCAGACAAGAGACGAAGAGGAGGAGGAAGAGATGGAGGGAGATACAAAGGTACGAGGAAGGCAGAGAAAAAGGCAAACGAAAAGAGAAACCGACACAAACACTTAATAATTTCTTTTCCCTTGGAGTGGACGGCCTCAGCGCTCCAATTCATCTTCGTTCTCCTCACAGCGGTGTGTTCAGAGAAGGTCAAAACCCGGAAAATAGGCTACACACCAGGCATTTTGTCACCAGACACCCTTCACCTGCCTCCCAACACCGAGGAGCCGCACACAACTGGGACACGGCCGCAGCCAAAAATACATCAGGTGGAGCAGATCATCAGCAGCAGCACTTCACGCATTTTCACCACATTCGTTCTGCATTTGTTGTCCTTTGGGGGGAAAAGCAAAAGACCGGGACGAGGTGACATTTTGTGGCTCGGAGTTTGTGTTTGTTCACATGTGAAGCGGAGCTGAAGACACGTGTCCTTCACATTAACTCCAGGTTTAAGCTCATTTAGTTCAGTTCACGATTCACAGAGCAAAGTCAAAAAGGTACAATCCAAACAATACAAGAAGCAGAAGAACCACGAGCACTCGTTTGGAGAAGGCTGCATCCTGCGGAGGCTGCGTAGGTAAAAATCCATCACTCTATTTATAACCTTGTTGACCATTAATGATAAAAAATAATATAATTTTGAACCCAAACAAACAAACAGAGACGTGTTTCCTGTGGATTTCGTAAAGTAGGTTTGATAATTATTTATTTCTTCTATTTCTTCTACTCTCATTTCCCTGAGGAGCAGATTTCAGCTCATCACAGACGGAATGAAGCGTCGGTGGAGTCGAGCGGTGCAGGGAGCGTCGGGTCAAATTTCCAAACGCACCCTGAGCTCCGAGCCCCGTGGAGACGACAGCGCAACGACACAAATGGCTGCGTGGCATTTAGAGCAGAAAGGTGTGACATGCAGGCTTCACACTCGCTGTCTGTCTATCACACGCACATTTGCATACACACACTGTTACAGCCGCCGCAGGGCCTGCCATTAATAACAGCTGACCTTTGCACGTTTAGGCTGTGTAATGATAGTAAAGCAGACCTGACAACGACACATCACACCTCCCTTTATCTCCTATCCGTCCTTCTCTCCGTCCTTCTCTCCGTCCTTCTCTCCGTCCTTCTCTCCGTCCTTTCTCCTCTTTGCTCTCATCAGGAGACACAGACGTTTGTTTGTGTTTTAAAAACGTCCTCACGTTCGTTTCTGTTTGAGGAACCGGTTTTTAGTTAATGTTTGAATAATTAATTTGCAAGACGATTATTGGGGGAGATAAATATTTCCATAATCAGTTAATAACTAAATGAAGATTTGCTCCTTTTGTCTTTCATGTGACTGTGAATTAAATAGTTTAAAATTCTACTATATTCTGCAGGTTTGACGAAACATCCAATTACAACATTTCATCTTTTATCAGGATTTTTTTGTGACATTTTATCGGTTAAACACATTTAGAAAAAATAATCAATATTAATCTATCGTCATAAGTTGCAGACTTACAATTAATTCCTTTCTCTACCAGTTTTGTTATAATAAAAACTATTAATAAATGAATTGTAATATCAGTCACATTCACATTCAGTCTAATCTGGATGATAATGATAATTTCCCTGTGATGTGCAGCGTCTGGAGAGTTTTTAAAATGTGTTGAAGCTAAAATAAACTTGTTAATTTCTCTCTTGAAATCTTCCGCTCGTTGCCACTTGTCGAGATCATCTCTAAAAAAACGGGATGCAAGTCATGTGGAGTTTTATTTTTTGGTCCAAAGTCGAGCGGCTCTAACTTCCTGTGAAAACTCGTCCTTTCAACTGCGTTCAAAGTGTGTTTTGTTGGCGTGAACGTTGAAAGAACGCAGCTCAGCCAAACTCTCGGTTTACTTCTGCCTTTCTTTCCCAACTGAAGCAAAAAAGCTTTATTTGGATGAAAGAGAGCAGAAAATAAATATTTGCCAATTTTTCTTTAAACGTATTTCTCTCGGTTCACGTTGAACCGGTTCCGTCTCTCGGCCCGCCGTCTCTTCCAGAGAGGTCGGCGAGCGAGAGGAGGATGTCTCCGCCGTCGTCGCTCGGTCCCTCCATCTGCTTTTCTGAGCGCCGTGGTCGCAGCAGAGAACAAAACCCAAAGTTAAAACCGTAAGAGACGAGCAGCTGCTCTCTCTGTAAAGGTCAGCGAGGAATCCAAGGCCGTGCAGCTAAAACAACATGCACACACACCGAGTCCCCGCGGGTCCATTTCCATCTCAGCCGCCCTCGTTCACTGTTTACAGTTATTTTAATTCCTTCATCCTCCATCCCTCTTTTCTTTCTCACGTTCTCTCTCTCTCTCTCTCTCTCTCCCTCTCTCTCTCTCTCTCTCTCTCCCCCCCAAGTGTTCATCTCGTCTGCCAAGCTCCTCTCCGTCTGTTTGAAAAAAAGAAAAACAGTTTCTAATTTGGGATCAATCTGAAGAGTCCAGTTCTGTCATTGATGTGTGAGAGAAAGTTCAAGTGTGTGTGTCTGTGTGTGTGGCTTCTCCTTTTATTCCCATGATACCATATGGGCCACACACACACACACACACACACACACACACACACACACACACACACACACACACACACACACACACACACACAGAATCACAGCTGACAGAAATAGTTGTCCCGACATTTGGTCTGATGACATTCACATCCTGTTGTCCATGTTTACATCAGAGCTGCTGTTTCTCTCTCTCTCTCTCTCTCTCTCTCTCTCTCTCCCCCCCCCCCGCCCCCCCCCCCCCCCTCTCTGATGATTTACATGTTAAATGATCAGTGTCATTATTATTTGATAAATTTTGTCACGATCCGATCTTCTGGTTGGATAAGTTGTTGGAGAAAAGAGGCTTTTTTTGCATGACGTTAACTTTGCATTTTTACTAACGTGACGTGAGTCTGAGCCGGTGGCTGCCTGACTAGCACGTTAACGTGAGATTGTTTAAGTTAGTTTGTTCCACTCCTGAGCAAAATAAATGTCTATTTAGCTGCAAGATGTTGACTTGCTCAAGGGTTACTTGGTTTGAAGTCACTGAGGAAAGCCGTCCGCACTTTTCCCGTCTCTTTGTGGGATTTGAACCGACGACCTCTGGCTTACGTTCTTCTCCGCTCCTCCTGTCGTCTGTCCATTTGTCCTGTATGAAGATAAACTGTTGTTTACACTGCAGGCCACATCGCAAGTCAAGCATGGAGGGAACAGTGTGTGTGTGTGTCTGTGTGTGTTTCCTTTTATGGTCCTGACAAAAATAGACAAAACAATAATAAATGGAAAATTAGCAGATTTTTATCTTTTTCAATTTTTCTACAGAAAGTTTGGGATTTGGTTTGACTTTGATGTGTGTGTGTGTGTGTGTGTGTGTGTGTGTGTGTGTGTGTGTGTGTGTGTGTGTGTGTGTGTGTGTGTGTGTGTGTGTGTGTGTGTGTGTGTGTGTGTGTGTGTGTGTGTGTGTGTGTGTGTTTATGAGACTTTAAATGTTGTCATTTAGTTTTTTCAAAGGAAGTGTTTCCACATATGCAAGAACGTCGTGTTTGTTTGTGTGTGTGCCTGTGTGTGTGTGTGTGTGTGTGGGGCAGGTGTTTTGCGTCACCACCCACCATCCATCAAGTCAAATGGGCGAATGACAGGAAGAACAAAAACAAATCCCTCGCTCCGGCAAGAATAAACGGCTGATGCCGACCAATGACAAGTGTTTATTGTGTGTCTGTGTGATTTTGTGTGTGCGAGTGTGTGTGTGTGTGTGTGTGTGTGTGTGTGTGTGAGCGCGATGAAGGGATTTGTGTGTTTGTGTGTACGTATTTTTGTCCGTATGTTTGTGTGGGTGAAATTGAAAGAGAGGGAAGGACAAAGCAAATGAGTGTGTGAGAGATGAGAGAGATGGAGAATGAGGTGGTGTTTATTGTTTTACCAGTTCAGTGGGCGGACACACACACACACACACACACACACACACACACACACACACTCACACTTATTATCCTCCTCAGTGAGCGTGCAAAGTAAATATTTCCAAAATGACCAACTCGACTACTCAGTTGTTGTTAGGCTCATGATGTTCGTGCTGTTTATCGGCAGCAGCAGCAGCGTTGTTTATGAGCACACGGAGCAGAACATGTTTTTCCCACTAGGGGGCAGAGTCACCTCATCGCTTATGTTCATTGTTAAAATTAGCCTGGCGAAAGCGGAAGAGGTTTTTCGCACTGACGTCAAGAGCCCGACTGATATGGACCGATATCAACATGAGGACGTAAAAAATATATATAAACGTATATCATATAAAACTTAAATCAAGAAAATAGTTTTTTAAAAAAAATGTAAAATAAAAATACAAACGCACATATTTTCTGTTTTGTTTGGTCCTTAAAATAAAAGTTTCAGAAACATACACACAGAGTTTTATCTGCAGATGAAACAGTATCTGAAATTGTTTACTTCTTAATATCGTTATCGGGATTTTCCCCAAATAATCTGTAATCTGTCGCGTTCCAGTGTCTTCAAACTCTTCTCTGTTCATTGACGACATTTATGAAGCCACAATATTTTTATAATAAAAAGGACATTTGTGATTTATAAAACTCATCCACACTCAGAGGACGATCTTATTTGGAAATCTTAGAAAGTGAAAATATTGTTGTAATATATATCTTGTTTTTTCATGACACATTTTCTTAAAAATTAAAGTGAGGACATTTTTCAGAAACTTCTGGTACTTGATAAATTATTGAGGTTAGAGTTGGAGGCATCGCGTCATTAAGGGTCCTCACAACTATTGTGTGTGCGTGTGTGTGTGTGCGCGTGTGCGTTTGAGAGTCGACAGTAGCAATGACCTCCTCCAGCTGTCGGTGGATAATGAGAACCTGTCAGCACCAAGACGACAGGGGACACACACACACACACACACACACACACTCTCTGTCCCATGTCACTCTTTCATTGAGGTTCTCGGGTGTAGATCCAGGGATGAGGCTTTGTGTTCTAACAGGTTTGTGAGGACTCGGACACGAAGCACGACTCAGATCAGGTTTCTCTGTTTGACCCAAAACACGTGAACATCAGATTGTTTCCTGAAAATCCTTCTTTCTCCTCTTTGTTCAGACGAAGGTTGAACTCAAGTCTTCAGATATTAGACTTTTAGGAAGATTATTTTACTCTGTTAGTGTCAATGCTTCCTGTTTTACTTTCTAATTTATAGATGTGCTATATAATGACTTGACCAATGAATTTATGGAGCACGATTTTACTAAAGTTCTGTTTCCCTTGTGGATGAACATTTTAAATTCATTGTCTTTTTTGTCACATTCACTCCATCTCTCCTTCTTTCTCTCCGTCTTTTATTCTCTGTCTCTAACCACTGTCCAAACATGAAAACACACATCCTGTGTGTGGGCACGCATGTATCACACTTATTTATACCACAACTTCCCTCCACACACACTGTATCCTTCCTTCCTTTCTTCATCTACCGAACCCCATGTAGAAATTAACCACAATTAAAAACACACACACACACACACACACACACACACACACACACACACACAGGTTGGACCCCAGGGCTCAGTTTGGGAGGAAACTCCCTTTCTAATTTTCCTCATAAAGACTCTAATGAAGACTAATGATGGAGCAAGGTGTGTGTGTGTGTGTGTGTGTGTGTGTGTGTGTGTGTGTGTGTGTGTGTGTGTGTGTGTGTGTGTGTGTGTGTGTGTGTGTGTGTGTGTGTGTGTGTGTGTGTGTGTGTGTGTGTGTGTGTGTGTGTGTGTGTGTGTGTGTGTGTTTTAACAGCCTGCTCTGTCTGGGAATGTCTCTGTTCTCTCCATCCTCCCTCCATCATTACATTCATCCCTCTTTTCTTTCCTCCTGCGTTTACATTTTCCCTCCATCCTTTCATCAGCCCCCCCCCCCCCCCCCCCCCCCAGTCTCATCCTCAGTGTTTCTTCTTCTCCCAAATTGAAATCTTTCCGTTGCTCTGAGTTTGTTTGGAGTGAAAGTCGTTAGTTTGACCATCAGCAGTGTTTCCGGGTAAACTTCCGCCTTTTAAAAAAATCAACGATAAACCTTTTTCCTGACGGGTCAGTGTCCCAGTCGGGCCTCTCACTTTCTATCTTTTCATTACCCATCATCCTCTGCCCCTCCCTCTATCGCCCGTCTCTAAACGCTCATCATTTCATCATGTTACACCTCTTTTTGCTCTGTCTGTCCATCATCTCTTCATCTTCCTCTCTCCCTCATTTTCTCCCACGTCGACTCTCGGATCCTTCAATCTCTGTTTCCTGCGCCGTCACCTTTTCATCCTTCCTCGTTGCCTCCTTCGCTTTCCATCCATCCTTCTTCATCTCTGGCTTCTCTCCCCCCCCCCCCCCCCCCCCCCCCCTCCACCTCCACCACCACCACCCGTCCATCGCTCTGTGTTTCTGCCTCCATTAGGGGGAAATGGAAAAAGTGACATCAGCTATTTGGTAAACGGAGAGAGATGGAGAGAGAAGAGGAGAAAGAGACGGATGGGATGAAACACGATAGAAAAATGGAAAGCAGAGATCAAAAGAGTGACACTAGGAAGGAGAGAGAGAGAAAGAGAGAGAGAGAAGGAAAGCAGAGGGTGACGGAGGTGAGAGGGAAGTAAAGACAGAAGTATGGGATGAGAGAGGTAGCGATCCATTAGAGAGAGAGAGAGGCTTCACCTCATTAACCTCGTAATGCAGAGTAAATATACAGTCTAAATGGAACATAGACGACGTGTGTGTGTTTACTCTCCGGCTTCTGTGTGACCGTGAAATGCATTATACCAGAGTGTGTGTGTTTGTATGATTATGTGATAAATAAAGGTTATATGGTTATACCTATATAACTACTATATATACTTTTTTATTTCTAATGAAAGGACCAGCTTCGTGTTGGGGCTCTTTCACGTCTTGTTCGGTTCCGACCTTCAGACCTTTGGGTTTAGTCTGAATGAAACTTATCAGGTGTGAAAGGTTCGGTCCAGAAGAGGTGGTCCGGGTCAAACCGAGCACTGGAACTAAACCTGCTGCATTACTGTGGATTCGTGCATCTTGGGCTGAGATGTTCTGTCTAAACCCGTCCGAGCCCGAGAGAAAACTAACTGAGGACGTAGCTTTAGTCTGTAGCTTTAGTCTGTAGCTTTAGTCTGTAGCTTTAGTCTGTCAGCTGCTCCACGGCTTTGGTCCTGGTTGAAATATTCCCGACATCTATTGGATGGTTTCCTGTGAACCTTCGTACAAACATTCATGTTCTCCAGAGGATGTTTAATTCTCATAAATTGCTTCATAAGTAAAATACCATAGTCACCGTGTTGCTGTTCTATTCTGGGTGGACTCACTCGGAGTGCAAGTACTTGTCGTAGCAGTTGGTCGTTCATCTGTTAGCAGGCTCGTCGTTTACTGGGAATAAAAGTTATAGGAACACTATAGCTGTGTGTGTGTGTGTGTGTGTGTGTGTGTGTGTGTGTGTGTGTGTGAGAATCACCAGCAGACACCAGTCATTATAATACTGTATATTTGCAGTCAGCTCAAACCCAGAGAACAGTGACAGACTTGAGAGATCATCAGGAGAAATAAAAACAAAAACAAGAGAACGCTGAATGTTATTTTTCTATCTACACGGAATATCCCTTTAACCCCCCCAAACCCCAGCCACCCTGGCCCCACCCGCCCCCATTCCTCACGTACACATTTCAAATAGTAATCAACAAATAAACAAACAAAACACGCTGTGGAATAAACAAAACTGCAACACAACAGTCTGCACTCGTAGTAGGTCAGAAAATCTGGGGGGGGGATACAAAGTTCCCCTGGTGTTTGACGTCGCTGAGGAGCGCTTGATTTATCCACCTGTGGTACGTTTCATTACTGTTTTGAATCCCCCTTCCCCAAAAATCCAATTTGATTATGTATCATTTGGGTCGTTTAAAAATCCTCCAGTTCAAACAAATGAAGCGCTCCTTAGTTTTAACTTGACAAACGCCAGAAACTTCACGACTACTTACTGGTCACGGGGGGGGGGGGGGGAGGAGCGGGGGTCAAAAGGTGAAAAGGTCCATTGTTGAGGAAGAGAATCCAACATACTTTCAGGATATAATATTGTGTCTAAAAATCACTCCATCGTAATAAAAAAGGGTTTTTTTTTTTTTTTTTTTTTTTTCAACCTTTGCGTCATTTGAGAAACGGATTTCACAAGTCAAGGGTGATAGAAAATACTTCATACATTGAAAAGCTGCATCCAACAGTTTCAGAGTAATGCCTCCGTATAGAAAGAGAAAGGGGGGGGGGGGGTAAAGGGAAAGAAGTAAGGAAGAGTGAAGGATTCAAGATCTTATAGGAAGAGATGCTGATTTTTATAGAAAAGAGAAAAGAGGGTGAAGAACAAATCAGAGAAGAGAACACGAGGGGAGATGAGTGTACGGAGGATAAAATAAAGGACAACATAAGTTTTCCCATGCATTCTTTTAGGTCCCTGTACGGAAAACAAAAATGAATGAAACATGAGAGACAGAAATAGCATCTCGAGTTGTTTTCCTCAGTTTCTTTTCCATCCAAATATTTTCTTTACACGTCTTTTTTTAAATTCTTTTTTTATTCTTAAACCCTCTTTTCCGTCCTGCGTCCTGAGCGCCTCCGATGAGCTGATTACCGTCCAATCAGAGGGTGTCGATGGCTGAAGTCGCGTCAAATCCAAACGGGCGGGGGGGGGTTTGAAGAAAAAAAAGAAAGTTTCATCTTTTCATGGAAACATTCTTATCTCGTCAGCACCAATCGCAAAGAGCCTGGTTCAGTCCAGTGAGTCACGTGATGTGATCCGACCAATTAGAGAGTCTCAGTCGTCCAATCAAGTCGTTCATTTTTTCGCACAATGTCCGAACACGATGACGTGCGTTGATCAGTCCAGTCCGTGTTGACTTTTCTTTTTTCCCCTCGCCTTTTCTTGGGAACGATTTTTACTTTTTGAAATGAACGAGGGACGAGAAGTGAAAAGAGGAATGAATGGAGTGAAGTTTGTCTAAAAAGAAGAGTAGAAGAAAGAGAGAAAAAGAGAGAGAGAGAGAGAGAGACGGCCCCAAAATGAGTCCAGATAAGGGGCGTGTCTCTTAGTAGTCTCAATGTTTCTTAGCGACATCAAAATGTCGCATTGTAGCAAAGTTAGAATCCCGCCGGGGGAGGTCGTTGCTGTCGTGGAAGCCGTGGTTGCTGTGGAAACGGGCTGGTGGAGTTCTTCTGTGCAGGGGGGGGTGGGAGCGAGATGGTGGGAAGGGGGCGGGGCTTCGAGAGGCGCAGTTCCTCGCTCTAAAACATCATGGGGGTCTTCAGAAACGGCCGGGATTCTGGGTAAAAAACGAAAATGCAAAGGAATCTGTAAGTAAACACAGCAACAACAAAATGATTAATAACTTCTGATTATTTGTTCGATGAATTAGTGTTTGTGTTGTACTCTGAATTAAACCTATTTACAAAACGCCTCACACAAGCAAACATTCACGTGACGATGTACAAAACGGGCGGAGGCGTCATGATTGACAGCTAAGACTGACTCGTGATTGGCTAAGCGCTTGTATGGGCGGGACCTCGATAGGGTGGCTCCACAAATGACGCCACTAAGTCAAGATGGCGGCGCCCCCTACAGTTAGAGACGTGTAGTCAAACCTTATCCACGGTTTTAGATTTCAGCCGTTTGCCCTCGTTGCTGCAAACTCAGCTGTTGCAGCTCGAGCGTTTTTTTTTTTTTTTTAAATGTTGCGTCTAATTTGTTGAGGAACCTCAGGCTTTCATCTGGATAATTAGAGCAGGATGTGGTTTTTGTATACTTGTTTTCCCTTTTCATCCGTTTATGATTGAAATCTCATATCTCCAATTTTGCCGGGGTCGACTCTCCCTCCCTCCCTCCCTCCCTCTCTCTCATTTCACCTCCGTCGTTCTCCTTCCGCTCCCCGTAGTGCCGTTGCTGCACCCACCCACACAGGAGCACGTGCACACCAACACACCGAGCACGCACACACACACGCATGCAAAGCAAACAGACCCACACACGTGCACACCTTCCCCTCCCCGCGGTGTCATTGTTTTCTGCGGACGTTGCAAAGTGTTTACATTTCTGCATAACAGCAACCATAAACCTGCCCCCTCCTCTTCCTCCTGCCCTCCGCTACTTTTATTATTATTTTTTTTTTACTTCTCCTCCCTCTCGCTCCTCGTCGTCCTCTTACCTTCTCATTTCGTCCTCTATTGATCACTCGTTTTTTTTTTTTTTTTTTTTTTTTTTTAAGATATGAAACGGGTTAGATGTTGGAATAAGAAACTTTTTTTTTTTAATTTTCTCTTTCATCTGGCGCTCGCCCCTCGTTTCCTCCTTCATATTCTTTACCTTCCCTCCTTTTCATCCCTCTCATCTCCTGCCCTTCCCTATTTTTATCACCCCACCATGCACTCAAACCCCCTCCTCTCCTCCTCTTTCATCCCTCTATTCTGCATGCATCCCCTCCCTCCTCCTACTCCTCCTCACCTCCCTCCCTCTTGTCCTCTATCTGTTACTCTCGTATTATTTTTATCCCGACCCATTCTTCTCTCTGTCCTCTCCTGTCCTTTTCTTTTTCTCCTTTAGGCAGCAGGTTTGCTCTGGTGCTTATTAACTGTCGTGTAACTTGAGAGTCGCATTCACCCCCAAAAAAAACTAAATTCTCTAACTTCATTCCTCCGTTCGTTTGTCGTTTGTTGTTCTGATTTGTTCATTTTCTGCTGCTGGATCAATTTCATTGTTATTTTTAAGCCATGCTTCACGCAATGATTATTTTCCATATCGATTAATGTTCTTATTTTGATCTGGAACTTCCCTTCATGTATTCACCTTGTTAAATTTCTTTGATCAGTTTACAATAATTAGTGAATAATCACATTGTTGAAGCTGTAACTCAACTATAACTCAAATTTTTCATTTTAGCTTAAAAATATGCGATAAAAACATCTTTCTCTAATTTATATTCCGCCTTAATTCAGCAAATAATTAACTCAAAATTGAAAAAGACAAATGTTTTTCAACCTAAATAATGATTTTTAAATGTGAAAATGCGAAAACAAAGTCAATCCAATAAGTCCTTTTTTTTTTTTTATTAAAGCAATACAATATTATCATATCGTCTAAATCTGATTCCTCGAAAAGATAAAATATGAAGAGTGTCACAACTTGTTTATTTCCTCAAAACATCTCATATTTATGTTTTCTTCTCTTTCCCAGTTTTCCCAAAACGTCTCTGGAGCTTTTCATCCCAGGAAGTGCAGCTGTGAGCAACTGCTTCATTTCATTTATTAAACATTCAGTGAGTCCACATGTTAGATTGGATCACAGTTTAAATGTGTTGTGCAATGAAGACTTTAAGAAAACAACAAATTTCGGACTTGTTTATCGATTTTTTTATTTTTAAATTTGCATTTCATAACGATGCAAAAATATAGGAAGGCGACACGTAAAGAAATAATATTTTTAAAACAGAATATTTATTGTTTGAACTAAACTTTCCTCGTCTGAAGCTCCTTTTTCCTGTTTGTCACAAATCTGACCCCGTTTCCCTTCACGATCAACTGTGTGTGTGTGTGTGTGTGTGTGTGTGTGTGTGTGTGTGTGTGTGTGTGTGTGTGTGTGTGTGTGTGTGTGTGTGTGTGTGTGTGTGTGTGTGTGTGTGTCCTGGTTTAAAAATGATGCTGACCTGCCTTGTTAAGAGTTTATCAGGTGGAGGAAATGTCACCAGGTCTTGGAACAAGGTCACATTTTTCAACTTCCTCCCCCTCGTGTCCTCCTTTACCTCCTCCTCCTCCTCCTCCTCCTCCTCTTCCTCCACGCACCCCCACTTTTTTCCCCTCCGCTCCACGATCTCCCCCTTTCTCTGTTTCTCCTTTCCCCACTTTATTTTTGCCCTTTCTCCTTCTTTCCCTTTGTTCTTTTCCTCCCTCTACATTTTGTATTACCTCTTTTCATCCCCCCCTCTTTCCTACTTTATCTCCACCTCTTGCTCTTCTTCATCCATTTCACCCATTCCCTTCTTCGCACCCCCCTCTTCCTCACCTCCTCTCTCTTCATCACTTCTTTCCATCTCCTCCGTTCCTATCTGTTTCCCCTTTTCCTCCCCTTTTTTTCTCCTCCTCATCCTTTCATTTTACTCCTCGTTCCCCTTTTTCTTCCTTTCCTCTTCATCCCTTCTTTTCCTCCACCTCTGCACCTCACATATCCCCACATCATTACCTCACTTTTATCCTTTTCTTTCCTCCCTACACTTGTCTCTCTCTTTATTTCCTCCCTTCTTCACCTTTTCACTTCTCTTTTCCTTCTTCTGTTCCTTGTTTCAACCATTTGTTTTATCATTTGTTCCATCATTCATTTTCTTTTCTTATCCTTTCCTCCCTTCAGTCCATTTCTCCCTCATCCTCCCCTCCTGTCCTCCATCCTTCAAACAATCCTACTCTTCCCCCTTTTCTTCCTCACTTTTCTCTCTTCCTTGTCCTCTTTTCTTTCTTCTTTCTTCCATCCTCCAAACGCCCTCTCTGCTTCCTCAGGTTTTTTCTTTTCTTCCTCTCCTCCTTTTTCCCCTCATCCTCAGCTTCTGTCCTCCATCCTCCAAACCTCCTACTCTTCTTTTCCTTCCCTTCTTCCTCACTTTTCCCTTTTCCTTGACGTCCTCTCTTCTTCCTTCCTTCCTTCCTTCCTTTCTTTATTTTTTACAGCCAATTAGTCCAGTTGGTTTTGAACAAGCGAGAGAAACCGATCTCACTTTTTTCTCTTTAACCCTCGCTCCCTCGTTCTGATTGTAATGCGACGTCTTTCTTTGTATTCAGCAGTTTTCGCTTCACTCGTTAATTAAGAGTGTGGAAGGTGAGAGAGGCAGGGGAGGTGTGTGTGTGTGTGTGTGTGTGTGAGTGTGTGTAAGTAAACCACCATAGGTGCAAAATGCTTTTATGGCAGGAGGGATGAGTGTGTGTGTGTGTGTGTGTGTGTGAGCGAGGCACCAAAGGGGTCCTACTGGGCCAATCAACATTAATGAAATCAGGTGGGTCCGTGTGTGTGTGTGTGTCCGTGTGTGTGTGTGTATGTGTGTGTGTTAGTGCTTGGCTTGCAGAAGAGAGAGGATCTAAAAGGGTCTAAAGAGGAGAGAGAGCTAATTAGAGTTCCCTGTCTCACTAGAGTGTGGATCAAACACACACACACACACACACACACACACACACACACACACACACACACACACACACACACACACACACACACACACTAAAATACACAACTACAGGTACAGAGAGCACACACACACACTCACACACACCCAGGGAGTGTGTGTGCCTGTAGATATTCATTTAAACACACAGGGTTTCAAGTGAGGGTTTTCAATGTCAGGCAGGACTGAGCACAGCTGGTGGAAAGAGGATGACACATGCATACTAACACCCCCCCCCCCCCCTTCACTGCTATACTTGTGAGGACCCTCATTGGCATAATGTATTCTTTTCCACGACCCAAACTCTTCATTCTAACTTCAAAAAACCAAGTGTTCACCTTCAACACGGCTCAGCTGAGCAAGTGAGGAGCGGTGAAATGGTTTCAAACGTAGAAACACACACCTGACTCCATTTTATTTCTTAAATGTTATATCTCCACCCCCAGTTATTTCTTCTGCGCTGACCCGCTAAGTCGAGCTTTACGAGCGGAACCAGGAGAGAGACGAGTCAAGCTTTTGAAATGAGCTACTGTACGAGTGCGGTAGAGGAAACGCTTGTCGTTACATGTAAGTAGAGAAACACACACACACACGCACGCACACACACACACGCACACGCACACACATCCCCTGATTAAATACAACCAAGTCCAAACTGACATAAAAGTAATAAAATATTTCCACTAGACGTCTTTACAGGTCCAACCGGAGCATTAATGTTTGGGCCTGCAAAGACCTTGGATATCCGCGCACACACACACACTCACACACTCACACACATGGAGTCAAACACACACGTGTTGTAAGGTTCACATCAAAGGGAGGCCACAGCGTCTGCTAAATGTCTGCACTAATCTAGCCTGGGCCCCAACACACACACATACATGCATGTGCCTATGTGTAAGTCTGCGTTTCTGTACCGTATGATATCTTTTAATGTGTGGCGTCTGTGTGCGTTTTATGTTTTTTTATATTGTGTGTGTGTGTGTGTGTGTGCGTGCGCTCAGGTACCTTGTACAGCACTGTTGTCTTGCTGGTTTCCATTAAGTTCAGGTTTATCCTCGGCTACAGCAGCGTCTGGTACGAAGCACAAAGACAAGACAGAGTCTCAGTGGGTCGGCCAATAAAAAGCAAACAGCACCTTGTAACCGTGCAGGTCGTAAACAAAGGAAACCAAACCACAAAGAAAAACACCGGTCCGCACACTACTCTGTTATTTTGTTTTTCCTATTGATGTTAATTGTCAAAGCTCTTTTACTGCTCCCTAAAAAAAACTGATGTTAGAAATAAAAACATTACGACGGACGACATTCTCAATTAATTTTTGTGGCCGGACGTTGTTCCGGGAAACATTAATATGGTAAAGTTTCCCAGTTGTAATGACAGAGGCTGGAGACGTCTTCCTGTTGGAACGGAGAACATGAATGAAACGCTTCATCCGGCTGCAGCCGCCTGATGTTTAGGTTCAGACTAAACTGAAGTGTCTGAAGGTCTGAACCAAACAATGTTTAAATATATATATATATAACGGCCGAGATATCAGAATTGGAAAAATGTTTTACTCCCCAATGTCAACATCCCCATTGGCCCCTAAAAACCATATTGCTGTAGATGTGTGCGATATAATCAAACTGCTGTTTTCCTTTGTTCTGCAGTGATGACGATGACTGAAGTAAGTGGAGGTAAGACAGAGAAGAGCAGCAGCTCATGTACAACAAGGGATTGGTTAAGAAACTGGTAAATATACAGAATATCTCAAATATAAAAACATGATGAACTTCGTACTGTTCTTGGCGTTGATGTTGTTGTTGGCGGCGTGAAGCGGCTCAGGAGAGGGGGAGGATGAGGACGAGTGTTTCAGAGCGTCCTCCACTCTCTCCCTCCTCTTGGACTCAAACTCCAGCGCCTCCTGCAGCTTCCTCTTTGCCTTCTTCTCCTTCTTCAGACGCTTCTGGATGGAGGCTGGAGGAGGAACATAAAGGAACATTTCACCCTTTGTTGTGTGACGCTTTAGTTCATAGCCTGAAGAATGGATTCATCATATATATGTGTAGGATTTGACACCTGTATGTGTTTTATCTACCGAAGCTAATGATGTGATAAACCTTGATCTACCTCTGCTCTGCAGTTCGGAGGTGAGCTGTCGCTCCAAACTCTCCCTCATCTCTCGTTCCCTGTAGAGCTCCATCTTCAGCTCCCTCTTCTCCGCCTGGATCTGTTTGTCCTGCACCCGAGCGTTCTCCACCGCCACCTTCAACAGACCCTGAGGGCAGAGAAAGGACCGTTTACAACAAAATGCTAAAGTATATGAATGGAAAACAACTTCATTTGCAAGTGAAATCAAGGATTTAGCTTCTTTATGACGTCTGGTTTGATTATTATATCCACAATAAGGAGCATTTACAGTGTTTAATGATTTTTCCATCGTGATAAATCGTGAATATTTTAAACTTTGTTGTCCTTTTTATTTTGTTTGTATATTTCTCACTGTTTTGCAGAACATCTTTAAGATGAATTCCTTGTATGTGAAAAGCTTATTCTGATTTAACCAAATCATTTAATTAAATAATCGGTGTAATCAAAACTGTTCTAGAAAATCATGTTTGGTATCAGAAACAATAAAATCTGGATCGTACCTGTATGTTGGTGAGCAGGGTCTCCACTGACGACAAACCGTCAGCGAATAGGAACGGAGCAGGGAAGCCGGGGGGCAGGGCTTGTCCCAGCGATGACTCTTCTGTGAAGAAAAGATCACGTTTAGATTCCCCAGATTTTGATCGTTCATCTTTATAAACAGTCGCTGGATTTTTCTCGTCTAATTCTCGGCAAGAGAAGCCAAGAAGTGAGTTTCTGACTGTGAAAGATCTCGTACGAACTTTATTAGAAAATTTATTAGCGACACATAAACAGAAGTAAAGTTTTCCTGAGCGACGTTGAAGTTTATGAAATGTTGATGTTTACTAAGGTGTAAAAGGCAACGGAGCAACATCAAAGAAATCAATTACAGACACACACACACACACACACACACACACACACACACACAGAGGTCGTTAGTATTCAGACGATCGTGTGCGCTACTAATTGGCAGGGATTAAAGACATCCTTGATTTGTGTGTGTGTTCATTGCGAGTGCGTCACAGTGTCTGCTCAGCCCTTAATGCCTAACACACTGACAACTGGGTTAACTCTGCTGTGAAATTAACGCTGATTAAGATGCACTCTGACACACACACACACACACACACACACACCATCCCCTATCTGCCACTTCATCCATACATCCCTTCCTCTCTCATGTCTATCTTCATCGCTCATTCTCCACTTCAACACCTGTTTTTTTTTCACTCATCTTCATCTTTTCCCCCCCCCATCACTCATTTTCCCACCTGTTTTTCCTCTTTTCCATTTTTCCCGTACTCTCTTTCTCCGTTTTCCTTATTTCTTTCTCTCCGGTCCTTTTCTTTCTCGTCTCTTGGCCTCTGTCACTTTGCCCTCTCACCGCCCAAATCTAAAAAGTTTCATCTGTGAGTGAACATTTGGGCCAAACTTGAAAGGGTTCTCTCGAGGCGTTCGTGAGGAAACAGCTTGGATGTTGTTAGGTCACAGTTTCCTTTTACCTTCGACCACCAAATTCTAATCAGTTCATCTTTGACTCGAACAAGATGTTTTTGCTAAACTTGAACAAATTCCCTCGAGGTGTTATTGTGATATCGTGTTCACAAGATGAGAGTCTAGAGGAGCAGTGTGGCCCGGTCGCTATGTGAAGTGCTTCTGACCCCACAGATGTAGTATTTAAAACTCTGAGGCTGGCGAACAACCAAGAGGTTATTTTTTTCCGCTATTGATTTTAAAGGAAGCGTTTTTCTCTGCTGAAGCGAGCGGTCGCTCCTCGGGAGGACGATCGAGTGGAAACGAGGGAAAAGGTGGAGAGAAGGATGAAAACAATGTGTTTTAAAAGAATGGAAAATACAGAGCGAGGGGAGAAGAGTAATGGAGGGTGGAGAGGCCCCGCGTGCTTTTAGTGCGTGACCCCTCGACCCCTTTTAGCCATGCCTCCTTCACTTAGCCTCGCTCGCTCACCCGCCTCCCTCCATCCATCCCTCCCTCCATCTATCTCTCTCCCTCCCTAATCCCTCTGATTGATGGTTCGGAGACAGGTGATCAATAGGAGCGGCCGAACATCCTGACGCTTCTGTTTCTGTTTGCGTGTGTGACCAGGTTTTTGTCTCTGCGTGTGTGTGTGTGTCTGTGTGTGTCTGTGTGTGTGTGTGTGTGTGTGTGTGTGTGTGAATACAGTAGATGAGGAAAGCCCTCCTAAGTGAGGACAATTTGTCAGTTGTCAAAAGAAAATGGGTAAGGGTTTAGATTAAGGTGGATAATGGAATATCCTCTCTTATATAAGTGTGTCTGTGTGTGTGTGTGTGTGTTTGTGTGTGGTCCAACCTTTGTCCTTTGTTATTTTCTTGTTGGCTGCAGCAGGGTTGCTGAGTGCAACATCTGCATCAGCTGACACTAGTCCTGTGGAAAGAAAAAGTACAGCGGGTTGGTGTTTGTGCACCAACACACACACAGACACACACACACACATGCTCCTTGTGTGTACATTTTTTACAGTAGACCGACCTCTGGGCAGGTGATACTACAGATACATAAGAGTCTATGTCCATACATCACTGCTAAAGTTTTCAAAAGGCTGCTGGTCCCGTTATAGTTCCAAAACTGTGAGGTTGTGTTTTAGTCGAACAGGTGTGTGTGTGTGTGGGTGTGCGTGTGCGTGTTCGTACCCAGTCTTTCTGGCGAGCTGGAGGCCGAGCTGCTGGGCTGCGACTGCAGAGGAGTGTTGGCCTCGTCCACAGACGGAGAGAGAGAGGGGCTGTCACACACTCTCTCCTGGAGACAGAGAGAGACAGAAGGGACGAGTGAGTGAGACGTGATCAGGTCCTGAGGTTCAACATGGACGTCTGTGGTGAATCATTAGAGGCTGTTTGACCAGTGGTTACCAGTGGTTACCAGTGGTTACAGACTGGAAACCACCTCGTCACAGGTGGTTTCCAGTCTGTAACCACTGTCAGTTGGAGTGTGAGTTTCTAATAATTGATTATTATTATCATTGATTATCTTGTTCTCGTAACTAACAGGATCCTGTAAAGTTTTTCTTTAAAGACTTTTTACTGTGTAATAATAAAGTGTGTCACCTTGATGACAGGTGCGCGGTGGACATGAGTGTGGATCTGCTGGGCTGCGGCGGCCATGTTGGCGATGGTGTTGAGGTGGTTCATCTGTGACATCGCCATGGCGACGGACGCAGGGGGCAACCCCATGGGCAGCAGAGGGTGGGGCATCATCATGAAGGGCAGGTCCAACCCTGGAGAGTGAGGACAAAAGACTTCTGTGACATTTAATAAAATTCGAATTCAAAAAGTTTACAATAGGATCAGAGGAACAGAAACAGGAAATGATGTTAAACTGCCGTCATGGACTTCTGTCCAATCACAAACAAGAAGTGTTGTCCCTCCCCTTCTGTGATCTGAGACTCTGTGTTTTGAGCCTCAGGGCCACCGTAGTCTCATCTGTCACTGTTGTTTAACACATTAAAACTGTTGTGTTGTTGTGGCTGGACTCCAGCCGACCGTTGACCTGATTAACAAATCTCGTGTTTCTGCTCTCTTGATGTGTTTGTTTGATATTTTTTTGTTTATTTTTATAAAAATATGAAATCCAGTTGTGGTAAATAAAACAGAACAGACGACCAGAGTCTGTTTGCGTCTGTGAACTCGTGTTGAACTGAACCTTGAGGACACGGAGCGCGAGGTGTCAAACGCTCCACTAATAAAAGTTGACAAAGCTGAGGAGGAGCGAGGGATGGAGGGATGGAGGGATGGAGGTGGCAGGGTTAAAGGCTGAGGAGGTGAAAGAAAAGAAGGAGGTTCTGTTGTTTAGTGTCACCGTCGACCTCTTGTCCATTTTCTTTTTATCACTCTTCTCTTCTTCTTTGATTATTTTTCTCTTTTCATTCACAGATTCATTCATCTCTTCTTCCCACTTTTCTCTGTGTTTATTTTCTTGTTTGCCTTGTTTCTCTCATCATTTCATCTTTCTCTCCCCCTCTTCCTTCATGCGTCACTCACTCCCCCTTCCTCCTCTCTTTTGCTCATGAGACACACACTCACACACAGACACACACACTCACACACACTCACACACACACACGACACATTTGACTGCATTTGCAAGGACGTTTCCATTTACTGAAATTCAGCCCTTTAACCCCGAAGCACAACCTTGACCCGTGACCTCTGACCTCTCACCCCTCTCACCCTGAAAGACCCCCCTCCCCCGCAAGATGTAGACATTGAAGAGGAGTTGCCTCAGCTGTCGACAACAGACACACACACACACTCACACTCACTCTCAAAGTGCAGTGGCTGCTTTCATTCCAATGAAACAATAACACTGATTGCTGTTGTCGTGACAACTGAAGTGATAGAATAATCAATGTGAGTGTTTGTCACCTCCCGCTGCCCAGCGTGTGCGTGTGTGTGTTTGTGTGTTTGTGCAAACACATTACTTCTGCAATAAGAAAAAGAGCGAGAATGGGTGTTTTTCTGTGTGTGTGTCTGTGTGTGTGTGGTGTTGATGAATTGAGTCATTTAGTAGAGTGTGTGCTGATTAATCCAGGCAGAGTGTTAATACAGGAGATGGGAACAGATTAAATGGCGTACATTAACAAATATTGCCACCACTTGAAACACACACACACTCTGAACGTGTCTGTGTGTGTGTCTGTGTGTGTCTGTGTGTGTCTGTGTGTGAGTGTGTGTGCTCACTGTTAGCCAGTAGCTGTTGCTGCTGTTGGAGTTGTTGCTGATTGACCGCTCCGATGGCCGGCCCCCTCCCTCCACCTGCCATCGCTCCTCCTCCCACCATTCCGACCTGTGGTCCTCCGCCCCCCCCTCCCCCTGCTCCTCCTCCACTGTGGGCTCCAGCAGGGGGGCTGGTGAGACGCTCCTTATCCCAGGAACACTCGCTGCCTCCTGGGAGGAGACGCAGAGACACAGAGGGTTGGATGTTCAGATATAAAGACATAAAATATGAGGTCTTCAATACGATTAAGTCTTGGTCATGGTAACGTTGGTTCAACGCTACTTTTAAGAGACTGGCTCAAGGTGTCCAGACAAATGAGGCAAAGTGAGGTCACAGTGACCTTGACCTTTGACCCTTGAACACCAGTTATCAGTTCATCTGAGTCCAACTGAGCGTTTGTCCCCAATTTGTCGAAACTCTCTCTCATTGTTCCTTTATTAATTAAATAGGTTTTTAATCAGTAATTAGTTCATTATGATATTTATCGTCATTATTTGAATATTTTTACCTTCAGGTTTTAGTTTTCTGTTGAGAATGAAACGATCACTTTCTCTCCTTCATTCCTGCACTCTCTCTCTCTCTCTCTCTCTCTCTCTCTCTCTCTCTGTGTAACGTTCCCTCTCTCGCCCTCCACACTTCTCTCGCTCCGCTCCCCGCTTCCCTCTCTCATCCATCTTCATCTCCCTCCATTAGTTTGAATTAGCAAACGTCTCTCTCTATTATTGCCTACTGAATTCCCTGTGCTGTGTGTGTGTGTGTTAGTCTGTGTGTGTGTGTGTGTGCGCGCATACGTGCACGTGTGTGTGTGTGTGTGAGACAGCTGGACCTCATCCTCTCTGCCATTTACACCAGGGAAGAAAAGAAGTATAAACAGATGGGCAGATGTTCTGTCTCTCTCTCTTCTCTCATTTTTCCTTGGCCTTGTCCTCTCCTTCCTTCCCTCTCCTCCATCACTCCTTTCCTTCCCCCACTCCATCCTCGCCTCTCCTTCTTTACCTGTCACTCCTCTCCTGACTCCATCCTTTCCTCCGCTGCCTTCCCCCTTATCCTCTCCCTCCCTTCCTTCTCTTCTTCTTTGACTCTCTCTCTTTCCCTGCCTCCCCATCCTCTCCTTCTCTTCTCTACTTCTTCCTCCTCTCTCCCTCTCTGCTTCCCTCCCTCTCATTTGCTTCTCTCTTCTCCCCTTCTCTCCTTTCCATCCCTCCCTCCCTTGCATCTTTTTCCATCTCTCTCTCCACTCGTCATTTTGACCGACACAGAAAATATTCTGTTTTGTAGACAAAGAAAAATATTTAATCTTGTAGTTTTAAAAGTGTTTTAATTGATTCATCGATTAATAGATTTTCTGTCCATAAAAAAAATCCAGTCTCTTCTCTGGGACGTTTCTGCCTCTTCAGGTGTTTTGATTCGTCAGAGAAAAGAAGTAGAACACGTTCAGGAAACTGAAATTACTCTTCTCTTCAAATAATATTCAAATGTCTCTTGTTGAGTAAAATTCACAGCACAAGAAATGTTTTGCCGGATTAAAAAGATATTTAACATGTGTCTTGTCAGTAAGAGCTGAACTTTCTTTATCGTTCTTCAATCGTGTTTCACTCTTTCTCCTGTTTTTGTGCTTCAATCTCTTTTTCTCTTGTTTCTATGAAGAAAAGAAGAACAGGCCGAGGAAAATCCCGAGCGATCAACTTTCCCTCATCAAAATATCAGATTCAGTTTTTTCTCTTCTCCCCTCGTCCTAAATACGATTCTGTTTCCTCCCCTCCTCTGTCCTCCCTCGCTTTATTTTCTTTTTGATTTTACACTTGCTCCTCGCTGCTGTATTGTCCGACGCAGTTTCCCAGGCCGACGCGAGTGTCTGTTACAAAGAAAATAAGGTCAGACGACCAAGGGGAGAAAACCAAAATCACTCTGAATGAAATAAAAGACCAAGAATGGCAGGAAATAAATAATAATAAAAGGGGGAAAAAAACAACAGAGTGAAAGAGAATAAAACGAGAGAATAGAGGAGGAGTAACTCTATCGGCCCGTTTTCCAGGTCAGCGGAAGAAAAGGAGGAAGAGAAAGAGAAATAGAAACAAGAGAATCTGTCTGGAAACAGAAGGAAGGAGTGCAAGCTCTCTCTCTCTCTCTCTCTCTCTCTCTCTCTCTCTCTCTCGCTCTTTCTTTCTTTATTTTCTCTTTGCTTTTTGTATTCTGTCTTTTTAATAATTCAGAGACGCAAACACAGCAGAGACTGAGTGTGTGTGTGTGTGTGTGTGTGTGTGTATGCCTGTGTGTGTGTGTGTTACCTGTGTTGGAGTGCATGTCGTCGTTGTCCGACTCGTTGCCGTTCTGGAGACTCATCATCATCTTCATCTTGTGAAGCTTCTGGAGCTCGGCCATGGCTGCTGCTGTCAGGCCTGTGACACACACACACACACACACACACACACACACAGACACACAGACACACACACACGGTTAACTTCATCATCATGACATCATCTTTAGCAGAACAAACTAGTGACCAGTATTTAATCACCACCACCACCTGTTACAGTCAACCAGTCACAGCCCTCCTCCGGCCGTGCACCACACAGGTGCGGCCTGCCTTTACCCATGATGCTTTGCAGCGAGCCGTGACACACATACTGACACCCCTCGCCCGGCTGCCGCTGTCAAATTTGTCTTTTCAGTGCGAGCGTTTTGTTCAAGTGTTTCGGGGTGTGAGCGCCGTTTCAGACGCCTCCAGGCTGATGTATATTCACTGATACACACACACGCCGAAAAACAACTGCGCGCACACACACACACACACACACATCACACACACAAACGCACACACACGCACACTCTTTTGTATGGACTAAGATCCCTGGCTCTGCGCACTGACCTGGAACTGACTTCTATACACAACAACCAGCAGAGTGAGAGAGTTGACCCTCTGTGTGTGTGTGTGTGTGTGTGTGTGTGTGTGTGTGTGTGTGTGTGTGTGTACACCATATTGTGTAAATGTGCATGTTAGTTGTTACATTGCAGTGGGTGTGTATGTACAGTTTGCTTTCATGTATAAATGTGTGTGTATGTGTGTGAGGGAATGCGTGCTTATCTGTGCATTCTTCTGTATGTGTGGGGGTGTGTGTGGGTGTGTGTGTGTGTGTGTGTGTGTGTGTGTGTGTGTGTGTGTGTGTGTGTGTGTGTGTGTGTGTGGGTGTGTGTGAGTCAGTTGGTTTTGCCCCAGTCACGGTTGACGGCCTTGTAGGAATGTCCATTACACACACACACACAGTACAGTTGTCCGCGAGCTATAAAGAAAACAAGATAGCGGGAGGACAAAAAGAGTCACGTTGTCTGAAATTGAATTTAAGACAAAATATTTAGTTAAAGATTTACACGAAAAACTTAAATCTTTAACTAATAAATAAATCATTACCTGTTGTTTTTGTATAAATGATATAAAGGAAATCTTTTATTTTTCAACAGAAGATAAACCCCCGGTGTTACAGTAATCTGATTACATGTCCGTGTTGTGAGATTGAGGCAACTTCCATGAATCTTGTGTCTCTGTTACTTTTTGTTTCTCGTCTGCTTGACTCGACAAAACGTTCAGTTGTTTTTGTCGAGGACACGATGAACTGCTGTTATCTGAATATTTAAATATGTGGACCTCATTATTTGGAAAAAAATATTTCTATTTTATCTATTAGTCATTACGTTTTTTATTTTATTTAGTATATTTTTGTTATTTACTTGCGAATCTAAAAGCTGATTATTTCCAATTTAAATGACGTCTGTCAATGGACCTTAATTTATATACGAATCTGAAAAGAACTCTTCCAGAATCCACCGTTAACTGACGAGAAAAGAAAAGAGAGAAAGAAAAGAAGAGAAAGAAAAGAGAGAAAGAAAAGAAGAGAGGTCCGGTCAGAGAGCCTGAGGCCGAGTGACCAGACGTATTGTCTGACGTCCTGCTGAGGATGAAATGAAGAAAGATGTCGGAGGAAAAGAGGCCAAACAAACGACGAGATACAATCTGCTGTAAATAATGAGTGAAAGTGTAGTTTATACATTTTATTATATGTGTTAAAGATGGAGGGATGAGACGAGGCCGAGGAGGAATGAAATGAGCTGATCTGAGAGACGACAGAAGGGACAGAGAGAAGCAGGATTGATGCGACGGAAAGAAAAGGCAGGAGAGGAAGTAGAAGAGCGAGAGAAGACGTCAGAGAGAAGATGAATGAAGAGGAAGAGGTCACATGGATACAAGTTAGAAATGATAACGAACTTTGTCTGCAGCTTCACATCATTACGACTCTATTCCTGCAGCAGCTGATTTCTGGATTAATCAATTCAACTTTGAGCCGATCAACGATCCAAATATTCAATATCTTCTGTTAACGATGATATAAAACAGAGAAAAACAACAAAGTGAAGTCAAATCGTCTCGATCGCCCCCTGGTGGTTGACATACAACCCTGTCTCCTCCATGTTAGTAGATTGGACAAGGACCAAATTAAAAAGTCAAAATAGAGTGGCTGCAAACAACGACAACATAACGTCGTCCGACAAATCCAGTAATCGCAGTTACGCAAAGGCAGTGGATATTTTCTGAAATATTAAAGTTTTCGGAAACCGACCAATTTATGATACAAAGGGGGGGGGGGGGGGTAAGAATAGAAAGTCTCTGTAGGGTAAGGACTATATTCTCAAATTGATTCTTCTATTTAGGAATGCCTTCTCTGTCACTCACACACACACACACACACACACTGTAGGTGGACATACACACTGATATACATTCTATCATGTGCCTAAGTGTACACACACACACACACACACACACACACACACACACACTCGGACACAGAGTCAGAACGCCCTCTTCGCCTCAATGCAACCAGAAGACAATCAATAGTGAGGGCAGAGCCACAGTACTGTTCTCCATCACGACTATCAGACACACACACACAGACACACACACACACACACTCAGACACACACAATCACTATTCTCTCTCTCCTCTGTCAGATCAATGGCTGTCCGCTGTGTCCACGGTTACCGAGCATCGACCCCCGTCGCTAATGGCGACCACAGAACCTTGGGAATTAGTGTGTGATTGATTGACAGACTGCTTCAAAGACACGCACATCATATAGAAGCAGTGTGTTTGTGTGTGTTTGTGTGTGTTTGTGTGTGTAGGTGTGTGTGTGTTTCAGTGGTCCCCTGTGGGTTGTCCATACGTTGTTTACCCATCTCCTTTTTCCTTCCTGTGCATCCTAATGCTTTCCGAAGGACGAAACAGAGAGAGGAGAGGAGGGGGAAGACGTTGAGTAGGAAAAAGAGGGTGGGGCAGAAATACGACCGAAAAGAAGTGAATCATCAGCGAAACATGACGGTTCAGGACCGAGAAATAAACAAATCAAGAGGTTTTTCCCACCGGTGCCGAGATGGTTGTAAACTCTGCTCTGCCCAATTAAAAACGGCAACAAAAATCGAGCTAAGATTTATCGTTTTCATCACTTTCGCTCTCATTTTAAATCTAGTGCCCTCTAGTGGCACAGACGTGTACCTACATTAACGGTTGGTTCAAAGTTTGGCATTAAAGTCTGAATTACTTCTTAGAATAAACTAAAGAAGAAGTTAACGTGTCCTTGCTCTTTTTTAAAAGAGACGACATCTGTCCGGTGACGTCCTGGTTCGATAAAAGTTAAATAAAAAGTGCCGCAATCTGGTAACGTGAAGTACGATCTAGGAAAAAGTAGGAAATAGTGTTTGGACATTTGGAATCTCCTCGTCTTTCCAAGTTCTTCGTCTTCTACGTGTACGTCTCCTCTTCTTCATCCTGAGATATTTGTGTTCTTCAAGTTTCACGTACGTCATGTCACAGACATTGTCCTGCTGTTTTCTCACATGGACTCACTCTGATATAAAGTTCTGGATAATGTCCGGAGCAACTGACTCAGACATTTGTGTTCTCACTGCTCCAGAACACCTCAGGAAACCGTCCGGACTTCAGAGCCGGTCTGAAATCATCTTAAGACGCCGACCATCATAAAAACACGTCTTTTGCTACTGTAAGGTCTTTCTCAGTAAAAGCTTCCACCGTTTGGCAGGCGATGTCCTAAATGAGATCTGACAGTGTCCTTCCCCGGCACAGTGCATCAGGACGCTCCTTTAATGGCTTCCAGTTTGCTGCTGGAGGTTGTTGGGTGATCTTCCAGAGGCCTGAACCCCCCCTGCCTGGGCTCGCGTGAAACCCACCCCATTTGGCCGAGGCTGTAAATATTTAATCTGCTGCACCTACATCTCTGACGAAGTGCTCCGAACGCGCTCTCAGAGACGGAGTGACACTTTGAATAAAACAAACAGGAAAACGGAGAAATTGCTCTTTGTGTTCTGAATTTAGAAACACACTGTTCTGGCCTTTTTTTGTTTTTCCATCTTTTCTTTCTTCCTGTGAGCACTCGAAGGGCCAATTTACAAACAGTCGATTGCTCTTGTGCTGAGTCAAATAGATTTCAGCTCCGCGCTCTGGCACTTAGGTCGCCCATCTTTAGCTTTCACTGGATTTTCGAGACGGCCATTTGCCCGCCGCCATTTTGTGTCATCTCTGGCAGACGCAGACACTTACAGTTATTGTTTCTGTTCTCGAGTCTCAGCAGGAAGTCAGAACCTATTTGATGCCTATTTGAGGTTCTGTTGTCCGTTTGAAGACATCGGTTCTATCGTCAAAGTCGGTGCTGAGTCGTTCTGTTGCTAATCAACACTTTAAAGTTCTCTTACTTGTCTTTACGGTCGTTGTATTGTCCGTTTAAAGTTGGCGATTATGGATTCTATTGCCTGTTTGAGTTGATAGTGAAGTTCAACACTTAATTACTCACTGATGACTCCATATATAGTGAGTGTTATTTGTCAGTTTAACAGGTTGGTAGATCAATTCTCCATTAAAATCAATGGGTGGAGCAAGGCACCAACACTAGCAGTGTCGACTTGGTGGAAATATGTGTTACTGGGGATTTGTTCAAAATAAAAAACATGAAATAACTGCAATAGTTTAACATTGAAAACACATGAGAGGTTTGATTTCTCTGTTTTCATCGTAACGTTCGCCAGTTGACAAATGTATTTTCTTTATTTAATTTCTACTGATTGTTTTGTATTTGTTTTTCTTGTAATTTTTTAAAATATATTTAAATGTTTTTTTTTTAAACGGATAAGTTTAAAGCCAACCTGATTGTCTCAGATTGTCTAATATCACTTTAGTCCTCTTCAGCCGTCCCCCCCGCCCGCTCTCTCTCTCTCTCTCTCTCTCTCTCTCTCTCTCTCTCTCTCTCTACAGCTCTCCCCTTCAACTCTCCCTCGACCGCCCCCTCCCTCCCCCCCCCCCGCCTGCAGGTGCACATAAGAGTCCTCAGATGAGTGTGTTCGTTTCAAGACACGATTGAAAGATCCTCATCTGTAACCTATAGTTAGAAGGTTGGAGTGTGTGTGTGTGTGTGTGTGTGAGTGTGTGTGTGTATAGATGTGTTATGTTTAAGTTCTTTTCTGCAAAATGTGTGTTTATATAGTGTGTCTGTGTGTGTGTGTGTGTGTGTGTGTGTTAGAAGACAAGGCGAACCATTGAGCTGTTTTTGAAGTGAATTAACAAGTCAAATGAGTGCCGCATAGGTTACCACACACACACTCACACACTCACACACACGCTCACACATACACACTCACACACACACACACACTCACACACACACACACTCACACACGCACACGATCCCACGCTTATCATCACAGCTTCTTTGTTAAGGAAGATGAGGCCAATTAAACTGATATCACTCTTGTTGTCGTTCACGCCTCCTCCCTCGCTTTCCCTCCCATCGCTCTACGTTTCATCCTTCTCCTCCTCTCTCCTTCCCTTCATCTCTTTCTTCACTTCACTCCCTTTTCCTTTCTCTCAAGCTTCACTTTTTTCTTCCATTTTCGTGTCTTTGCACTGTTTCCTCCTCTTCCATCTTTCCACCGTTCTTCCTCCATCCATCTTTCCTCTTTTCCCAATCCCTCCCTCTCTCTCTCGTCCCTACCTCACCACTGTTTTGTCTCTCATACTTTCTTCCTCCCTCTATTTGTTCTTCCTCCCTTTTTAAACCCCTTCTTCTTGCTTATTTTGAAAATAGAGAGATGGAAGGAAAGAGGAAAAAAGAGGGACATTTTAAATTGGAAGTCAGACAACAGAGAGGTAGACAAGGGCAGAGGACGGAAAAAGAAGGGAAGGGTGGGAGGAAGGGAAAGAAAGAAGAAGAGAGGGATGTGGAGAGTAAAAAACAAATGAGGAAAAGAAAAAGGAGGTGAGGAGAAGTAGGAATTCGAGAAATAAAGGGGAAAGAAGGAAGGATGGGAAGAGGTACCATACTGGGAATGATTGGAAGGAGTGGAGTTGTGAAGGAAGAGAAAAGGGGGAAGACAGGGAGGAAGAAGAAGGAGGGAGGAGAAAGAAAGGAGGGAAAAGTTTAAACAGTTTTTATATCCTGTTTTACATCCTTTCCTTCATCCTCCCTTCTTTTATCATCCCTCCTTCTCTTCTGTCCTCATATCTCCTCCTTTGTCTCATAGTTGTCTCCTTCTCCTCTTTCTCTCTCTTCTCTCTTTTCACTCCTCTTCCCTCCTCTCGTTTCTGTTCATCCTTCCATCCTCTTCCTTCTTCTCACCGTTTTCTCCAAACTCTCTCTCTCTCCCTCTATCTCTTTCTGTCCTTCCTCCTCTCGCTCTGTCTTTCCGAACTGTGTGATAAATGTCCATCTGTGATTGGCCGATGCCCCCCATCGTCGTGGCGCCCGCGAGGTCGTAAACAACAGCTCGTCTCCCCCGGCAACGTGGCGTCTCCATGGACGCGGGGCCGCTAAGGCGACCAACTCTGCGTGTGTGCGACATCCGAAGACTGCCAAGTGTGTGTGTGTGTGTGTGAAGGAGAGAGAGAGCTAATGGGCGATCATAAGTGAGCAAATGTTTTCTCTGGGTTCCACTAATGTTCAACAAACACACACATTTCTGTGCACACACACATCAGGTGTGTGTGTGTGTGTGTGTGTGTGTGTGTGTGTCATTAGTATGCCACAGTGAGCTGTGTCCATATGTCACTAAACACAACCATGTTTTATTTATCCTGGAGAGAGAGAGAAGGAGGCAAACGTTCACTGTCAAGGGTATAGAGCGAGGGAAGGAAGGAAGGATGCAGGGAGAAAGGGAGAAAGGGATAAAAGGACAGAGCGAGGGACTAAGTGAGAAGTTGAGTGAGAAAGGTGAGAAGAGGCGAAGTGGGTAAGATGGAGGAGAGATGAAAAATAATAGAAGGAGGGATGAAGAAGGAGAGGACAGGAAAGAGGCGATGAAGTTTAGAGAGGGGCAAAATGGTACGTGACAGGTTTTAAAGGAAAGGAAGGAAAGGAGGAGAACAGGAGGGAGGGGAGCAAGAGAGAGAAAGATGACAGGGGAGAAGTTAGGAATCGAGAGAGGGGAGGAAGGAGAGAAAGAAGGGAAAGGAGGAAAGAGAGAGAGAGGAGGAAAAGGGGAGAGGAAGGAGAGAGAGAAAGTGTGGAGGTGAGGTGAGAAGGGAGGGAGGAGAGGAGAGGAAAGGAAGAAAGGAAGGAAGAGATGAGGAGAAAGGTGAGGAAGGAGAAAGAGAGAGGAATTCAGCAGGTGAAAAGTTAGGGATGGAGGAGAGGAAGAAGAGAGAAGAAGGAAGGAGGGAGGTATAGAGGCAACGAGGGGAAAGAGGTAAAATAACAGTGTGGAGAGAGGGATGTCAGGAAAGAGGTAAAGAAAGATGGAAGGAGGAGGGAGAAAATATGAAGGGATTAAGAGAAGAAGGAAGAGGAAGGATGGAGGGAACAACGGGTAAGAGAAAGAGAAAATGAGGAACGAAAGGAGGAAGTAAAGAACGAACAAGAGAGCACAGAAAAGAGGTAGAAAGATGAATTGAGGAAGAAGGATGAGAAGAAAGGAGAGAGAGGGAAGAAAGAAGGGAGGAAAGGAAGAGCTGTATTAGGAATGAGGAGAAAACGGAGGAAAAGGAAGAACATAAAAGAGAGAAGGAAGGAAAGGAGGAGGAAGATGGAGGGACGGTTGGAGCACATGGAGAGAAGGAAGAAGGAGGGAAGAAAAGAAGGAGGGGAGGGAAAGAGGAGGGAGGGATGGACAGATGGAGGAGTAGGACCCCAGAGACGTGTCATTCATCACACCACCATGCAGTCTGCACTCGTTCACCCTCTCTCTCTCTTTCTCTGCAGATCTTCTTCTTCTCTCCTTCTTTACTAGAAAGACATTATTTACTTTCTTTCCATCTACCACTCATTCATTCATTCATTTTCTTGTCCTTCTTCATCCCTCCATCCCTCTGTTACACTTCCAGATTTTAAATTTGTCTCCTCCTTGCTCCATTTCTCATCTCTCCGTCCCTCCGTCCCTCAGCATCTCTCCCTCTCTTTTTCTCGCTGGCACTCGTTTTTAGGTTTCATCATCTCCTCTGGCGACATCCCTCCTTTTTCGTCTCTCCATTTTTCACTCTCCCTTTTCTTTTGCTCCCTCCGTTTTCACTTTCTGTTTCTGCAAAAAGGAAAAATATCTCTTCCTCCTTTCTTTTATAATCTGTATAATCTTTCATATAATGTACGATGAAGGGATGAGAACGAAGGGATGGAAAAGAGAGAGATGGACAGTAGCCAGGAAGGAGGATGGACTGAGAGAGGAGATGGGGGGAGGCAAGAGAGGATGCGTGAGAAAGGAGAGAAAGAGGGATGCAAGAGGATGGAAGGTCACATCAAGAGAGGAAATGAGGATGGGAGAGGAGGAGAGGAGATAAGAGAAGATGAAACCAGGCGTCAGGAGAGGAGACAACAAAGAAGGAGACAAGGAGAGAAAAGTAGAAGAAAGGAAATTATGGAACGAGACCAATGACGGATGAGAGAAGAACACTCCTCTCTTCTTCTCTCCTTGTTTCCTGCCCTCCTCTTCCATCCTCTTTTCTTCTTCTTCTCTTCCCTCTCTTCTTGTTTTAAGCGGCGACAGTGACGCTGAGTTTAATAAACTGAACACCTGACCCCACTGTGATCTTCACTATAATACATACAATATATATTTATAAAGCTCTGAACGTTTTTCTCAAACTTCTAAAACCTCGACTGACATTGATGTAAGGGTGTAATTATTATTATCGTCGATTGTAAAGTCCAAAACACAATTAATGAAAAGAAATTCAGTTTTGTTTCTCATTAGGCGACGTGGTCGAGGCCTGAGAGGCGAAGCTGAGGGCAGAGAGAGCCCACAGAGGAACGAGTGGAAGCGGAAGACGAGGAAGAAAGACGTGAGAAGCGGAGGAAGAATAAACGGAAGAAGAGGACGTCTCTGTTACCGGTGTGTGACAGCAGGTTGGGGGACAGAAGGCCGGGGAGGCCCGGGTGCAGCAGCCTGGGGCTTTCCTGGATCCCTGCACCAGAACAACGCTTCGGAGGACGGCCCGGACGAGAGCTGCAGGGGGAGGGAGAGAGAGAGAGAGAGAGGGAGAGAGAGAGAGGGGGATGAGTTACTGTGACACAGAAACAGATTCAAAGCGACGACGACACAGAAACATCGATATCATGTCTGTTATCAGCAGCATGTGTGTGTGTGTGTGTGTGTGTGTGTGTGTGTGTGTGTGTGTGTGTGTGTGTGTGTGTGTGTGTGTGTGTGTGTGTGTGACTGTCTCAGACATTTGATACGAATCTGTCAATCACAACCATAAACAAACGACTGACGACACTGTGAGTGACAGACGCTCCGATCAGACTCAGTTCGGCTAGAGTTGAAAAAGCCCACTCTGCTCTGATTGGCCGGCTGGTCCACTTTGTTGTGATTGGTCAACCACCTCCAGTGCGGGTAGGAAACGTCGGCCTCCGCTTTCACTTTATCTGGGATGTTTTTTTTTAACGCTTTTCGTGTTGAACGACGAGTTTCCTCTAAACGGTGTAAACGAGCTTTGAGATTCAATTTCTCCAGTTTGGTGGGTGTGTCAGGTGTCGTCCAATCAGCAGTGACGTGTATATAAACCGTATCGTATAGTGTCGTATTGAAAAGACGGTGACAAAATAGATTCTGAAGTTCTGTGCAGATGCAGCAGCTGCAGTTTGGTTTTCAAATGTAGGTAACGTTATTTAATACAATAAGCTAATATTCAATATTATGGTCAAAGGCAGAGGCTGAAACTTCAAGTGTATTTTATTAAACACATATTTCATCTCCTATCACCTCTGAGATTTATTCCACAAGAATAAGAACGACCTTCTCAGCTGACGCTGCCAAACGCTTGAGTGCTCAACGCATCGTTTACGCTTAAATAACTTCCTTAGACTAGCTGCGTGTTATTTGAACGTGAATTTTAATGATTAATAAAGAAAAGTTCCACCAGAATGTTATTCCTGGCAGAGTGAAGAGGGTGAACAGCAGCTTTTAGAATTAAACGAGGAAGATTTATTTATAATTTCCTCAAAAGTTTCCAAGAAATTATTAAAGTGAAAATATCAGAACATTCAGGGGAAACATTGTGAGAAAAATAAATAAATCCAAATACTTTCTTAAACAGGAAATGAATACAATTCATTTTTTCTTTTCATTTTTTTGAGAATCTGTTTAAAATATAAAATGAGGAACAAACGAGGTTTGACCGCAGCTGAACACTGATGTAAAACAGCATCGCTCACAAACAGGACGAGCACGAGAAAACATGTTGTACACGTGCAAGTGAGTCAAACACACACACACACACACACACACACACACACACACACACACACACCTCCTCGTTCCTGTCGCACACATGCACATACATGTATTATGCATGTGCACGTAGGCATAAATAAACACACTCAAACCCGAGAATACAGTAACTGCACATGTGCAACAAAACATAAAGGAAGAGCGCACACACACACACACACACACACACACACACACACACACACACACACACACTGAGGAGGTGTGCATGCAGGCCAACTCTCTGCAGGGTGGCTCGGTAACAGATGGCCGTCCAAAGTCATTTACACCTAGAGAGAGAGGAGGGGGCGACTTCACCACAGTGTCACCACGTCAGAGTAGAAGAGAAGAGAAGAGAATGGAAGATTGATAAAGAATTTTTTGGTGCAGATCCAGGATTTTTTGTTATCACTTTTTTTTTTTTTATTGTGAGAAAGGACATTTTGCTATATTTTCCCTGTTTTCTCAGGAAATAATGTTTAGATTTCACTGTGAGGAATCAGATATTCATGACGTAGAGATCGATGAGTTTGTACAATTTAATGCAGATGAACACAACACCTCCTTCCTTTCTTTTTATTTTCTTATTATAAGACATAAATTGTAATGAGCCACCGATAAAATTGAAAGCATAACGCTGATGGTTGGTTGGTGTTAAGAACTGAATGAAATTTAGAAAAAAAAAATGTAAGTATTTTAATGGTAAACCAGCTGTTGTTTGTCCAATCTGCAAATGTTCAGTTCTAACTAATAATAATATCAGATATTCAGTTTTTCCCTTTTAGATTCGGATTCAGATACTTGGATTTTGCATATCTGCTGCTACCGAACTGACACCGTGAGAAAGTTGCCATTTCACCTGTGAGACTTTCTAACGTGAAAAATATTACCAACGAGCTACACAACCAACGATCACGTCTTCTGAGGCCCTGAAAGAAGAGCAAGGACGTGGTATTGTGTATCTGTAATCAAGTTATCACATGTATCTGATTGGGTTGATCTAATATTAATCAAACACAAAATCCAAATTCATGCATCAGAGAGGAAAGAGTCCAAACTGCTGATTTTAAAAGTTATTTAAAATCACTCAAATGTTCGAACCAATGAGAACAAGGTGTAGAAATACAAATCTATCAGACTCTCAGTATTTATTTGTAAATACTTATTATTGTTATTGGCAATATTGTGGTTTAAGTTTCCCCCAAAGTATTGACCGATAGAAGAGGAGAGAATAGACGTTGGTCTTTTCAGGATCTTGTGTGTTGGTGTCAGATCCCAGTGGGAGTGATAGAGGGAGGATGAACGTGTGTTAAAAAAAAAAAAGATGTGGAGGAAAAAACGTCTCAAAATGTTTTGGGGTGTGATTCTGTACGTGAGAAAAACACACACACACACACACACACACACACACACACACACACACACACACACACACACACACACACACACATACAGACATTGAGTGAGAGAGAGAGAGAGAGCGGGCGAGAGAGGCAGAGGAGCATGAAGAAATGAAAACATGAACTTTCACTTTTCCTCTGAACTCTGCTTCACCTCTCCCTCTCTTTCTCCCTCCATCACACAGACACACACACATATAATAAACACACTGTCCTCTCTCTTTTCTTTTTACACACACAGACACACACACACACACACACACACACAGGTGTTTGCATTCAAACCTTAAAGCCTTTCCATCAACAAGCCTCCGCTACTTTCATCCCCCACATACACACAATGGCTACATGTTACAGTACCAGGTGTGTGTGTGTGTGTGTGTTTGTTCGTCTGCATCCACCCGTACATAAACAACACAACATTATGATGTGTGTGTGTGTGTGTGTGTGTGTGTGTGTCCACGTGAATCCATGCCATGTGCGTTGGTGTGTGTGTAAAGGACACATGATATCGCCTTCTCATTAGCCTTACAGTTCTTTGTTCAGAGTAATGACTGCAGTGTGTGTGTGTGTGTGTGTGTGTGTGTGTGTGTGTCCCGTAGGTTTGCCATATGTTGGGCATTAATCCTCGTCAACGGTCCACTCTCTTTACTGCACCGAGCACAGGAACAAAGAGCAGGTCACACACACATACATGTCACACACACACACACACAAACACACACACACACACACACACACACACACACACACACACACACACACACACACACACACACAATGACCTACATTCATTTGTTAACCCTTCACCTTGACTACATTCAGACCCTTAAATAGAAACAAATCCATTCATCGTGCTCCGGCTCATTTCTTCACCTGAACACTTCACTTTTATGTGAATCCCTGTAGAAGAGATAAAGCGTTGACCTTTGACCCTCCGGCCGTTTGTTTGTCGATTGTTCTTCCGGTGGTCGACACGTCTCACACACGCACATTAACAGGAGACACGACTGCGAGAGCTACACAACTCACTTCTGTTGTGACTGTGTTCCCGTTGTGTGGCGTTTGCATTCGTGTTGCTGCTTTCACATTCGCATTTTGCAATAATGCGCTTGTGTGCGACGTCTCGGCCATCGGAGGTTGGCCGGTCTTAAAGAGACAGGAGTGTTTTGAGACAGAGGCTGAAAAGAGGAGCTGCAGCACTGGACAGTATGTTGTGTGTTTTCTGAACATTAGAGCATGTTAACATCTTCAAGTAATAACACAAATCCACATTATCCACGTGAAGATGATGTCTGATTTGAATAAAAGGCCCGAGGAGTGAACACGGTGGAGATATAGAATCAGTCGAGTAGATTTCCCTTCAGAATGTGTCACAGAGGAAAATACAGCGTGTTGATGTTTGTTTACT